>NW_015506689.1:0-54978 GCF_001515645.1 Sinocyclocheilus grahami
AGAAACAACAACCCTCCTTTTAAGAATAACAGTCCAACCTCTGATATGCAAAACGTCAAATATGAAATGCAAAATGTTGAAACTGTAAAACACAAGCTGGGAATTCTCCCTAATGTATTATTGTTCCCTTTTTGTGTTTAATAACCATACTTCATATCTGATTTGCCGTGGCCTTGTCAAGCGATTGTAGATCAGTCTCAGTGTGTCCCTCTGCCTGTAGGAAGCTCGGACGTGCATGGACGGAAACCAGAGCGCTGACAAAAGGGTTGTATGTGGAAACATCCAGGGTGGGAACTGTACGGTGAAGCTGCTTATAGGGAGTGTGGTGGGAGCAGTTGGTAACTCTCAGTCTGTACGCTCTCAGGCAGTGGAGAAGGCTTGTTATATTTGCACATGAGTCCCTTGTGCATGCAAACTCTGGACGGCTGAGACAATCTTCTTTTGGTGCCCAACCAGAGTCACGCTCATCTTGCTTAACTCACTGAGGAAGGAGGGATAGAAAAAAAATGTTCAGGAAATGAACTAATTGTTTTGACCTTACTGAAAGTAAAATAGTACAGTAATCAGATTTGATGTTTAATATACTGCAACGTGGAGCATGATTTTAGAACTGAAGAGATCTTTTTGGTGTGGGCGGAGCTACCGAGCACTACGTTATAAAAATACAAACCAAGCAACCTTTTTGCATGACACTTACTGCAACACACACATTTTTATTTGAATAACAGAGAAATCCTAGACATAGCATTTATCACTTTATCCTGTCTATACTGGTTAGAACAGTGTGTTAAAGTAAACCAGGAAACCTTAGTAAAGTGAAAAAAACTAAAACAAAACAATACACTACCATTCAAACGTTTGGGGTCAGTAACATTTTTCATGTTTTTGAACATTATAAACTCTTTTTCTCACCAAGGCTGCATTTATTTGCTCAAACACAGTAAAAGCAGTACTATTGTGAAATATTAGTACAATTTAAAATACATGTTTTCTATTTCAATAAATGTAATTTATTCCTGTGTTGGCAAAGCTAAATCAGTGAAATCAGTTGTGCTGTTTAATATTTTTTAAACCGTGATACTTTTTTTTAAGATTCTGTGATGAATAGAAAGTTCAGAAGAACAGCATTTTAATCATGACAACTCTCTGAAGATTTTAGCATGATGATGGATATGATAATGTTAATGTATTTGATCTTGGCGGAATAGATCTTCTACGCTGCTGCTGTTGATTATTGCTGTAGTTGTAGATTATTGCTGCTGCTGCAAGCAAGAACAGGAACTTGCTACTGCCAATGCATAAGGCAATACGGTGCCGTGAGTATTTAAGGCATACTGCTGCTGCACAAATAACCTATAAAATAACCCATAGCAGATCTATACAGGTGGAGCTGGGGAAGGTGGAGGGTTTCAGAGAAACTATGAAAGCGCGCTGCAGGAATCTCTAGTGAATGCTAGCCAGCCATATAAATGCAAGGCAGTAAGCTCATTGGCTGCATATGCAGCATGAACCAATCAGCTTGTGCCAAGTCGTTTAACTCTCTGAATATCATCAGTTAGGTTAACAAAACATCAACCTGCACCATCTAGAGTTTCATGACTAAACTATATATTTATTTGAAATAAAATACATTATAAAATAATAATTAAAGTACTAGCATTAAAAAAAATCTTACTGACCTCAAACTTTTGAAAGGTAAAATAAAATAGTCTACAAGCCAAAATGTGCATGTGTAAGTGTGCTCATTATATTACACTGCACCAATAAAGAGTACCTAAAAACCATACTTCAGTAAAAGTACAGATACCTTACAGTGAAAATCACTCCACTACACGTTACAAGTCACCAACTCCAAAACAACTTGAGTAAAAGTCTTAGAGTTTCTGATTTTAACAGTACTTAAATATTTTACTTAGACTAAATATAGGCTCAAAGATGCACTAGTCAAAGAGACATGCAAGTGAAAAACTGTAACGTTGTGGAGAAGCTGCAGAAAACAGGCAGAGGCAATGTGCTGGTATTTCATGGAAAAACTAGAACAAACAATAAGGCAAAAACCAAAGGGAACAAAAAACAGAATGTCTGGCAAACAGACAACAATTTTATTCAACAACTCACAAGAAGCTAAAGAAAAATTAGGGCTATATATACACACACCTGGGGAGACTAATCAAGGGAACCAATGAACAAACGGACTACAAACTGACTACAAACACCACAGGAGACAGGGAGTGACATAAAAGT
The DNA here is from genome assembly GCF_001515645.1 of Sinocyclocheilus grahami. Taxonomy (NCBI): domain Eukaryota; kingdom Metazoa; phylum Chordata; class Actinopteri; order Cypriniformes; family Cyprinidae; genus Sinocyclocheilus; species Sinocyclocheilus grahami. The sequence goes on from NW_015506689.1 coordinate 2,245, forward strand.
CCAGGGCAAGGCACAGAGACCATGAAACAAAAACAAGAAAGAGTTGATTTGTGAGGAGAGCAATCACATTTATTTTCTAAAACCAAAATAAAACTAAAAACCTCAAAATTACAAAACAAAATAAACAAACAAAAAAACAATATCTTTCAAAAAAGTCTCTTCAGTATAATGGATAAATAAAATAATGTTAAGTAAAATTAAAAAGCCAAAGCCTTCTTGCAGTGGATGTGCTGGTTTGGGCCACATTGCCGGCTGCAGTCATGTCCTCATCTCATATATAAAACACCTCTGATTCACAGATACGTGCTAAGGAACTCGCATTCACATAAAGTAGCCTTGTTGAAAAGTTTGGTTGAGGCAAAACGCAAAAGATGCTGTACTTTCAGTGACCTGTAATAGGCAGTATCACGTCTTTTCTAGCAGAAATAAACTGCTGCAGAAAAAGATAGGTCCATGCAAAATATAATGTGTAACTGCAACACTCATTTCAAATGTAGTGGAGTAAAAAGTACAGATACTCATTCAAAAATGTAGTGAAGTAAAGAGTAAAAGTTGCTAATATCTTTGATACTCAAGTATATACTCAAGTACAGTAACTAATTACATTTACTCCAATACTTTACACCTCTGCACTGCACATACACTAGGGTGGTATACAGTAAATGTATTTATATAGGTAAACAAACTTACCACAAGCTGATGTACAGTATGGAATCTAGAGAAACGTAGCCCGCGCTGGCGAAGTTGTCTTTATATTGGCCCATATTGATGGCGTCCAGCCATTCATCCACCGTACTCACATTGAACTCTGGGGTGGTGGGGTCTTCCCTGGAAAGGAAATTGAATTTGTATCAATTGCAGTTTGGTTCATTGCTAAAACATTGAGAACAGAGCTGGAAAGCTGGTCTTGCATTATAAATTGCCTTTACAGTTAGATATAGTATTAAGGCTACGGCTTCAGGCCAACAGTTAAGAAATATCTAATCAAACTGTCACTTGTTTCTCATTTTATGAGGATAGCAGTTTCTTCTGAGAGTCGATAGCTTAAGCAATTTAATGAGGAGAGGATAAAAGTTAAGAAGTTGCAGTTGAGCTTAAACCCCAGGGCTCGCAAAATCGCTAGCCCGACATGTGTTTTCCAGTCGGGCTACCAAAATGTATCACTCTGCCCCATGGGCTATCTTAAATCTCCCACGGGTCCTTAAATACTCCTAAAGTGAGTTGTATCAAACTTAAGGCCATAAAAAGTTTTAAATACGTTAAATGGTATAAGAAATGTCTTAATTATAATTTCAAGATGTCTTACAGTTGGGGACGGAAAGACAAGAGTCGCGATACGGCTGGATTAAACTTCAAAAGGCAATGATGTCATTGAATAAATATGAGCGCTGCACGTTTCAAGTCAAAACGCGGCGCGGATGTCTTTATAGGAATGTATATGAAGGGAACCGACTGTCCTCAGAAACGTGTCGTTGGCATTTTAATTTCATTTTATCTATAATTCCTGAATAAAGCAGTGTTTATGAGCGCAGAGCTGCTTCGTGTACAGCCGTTACCGGGAAAACCGCAATATTTCAGCGGTCCTAAACCGTCACCTCGTGGCAGAGAATGAATTTGCATTTACAATAAGCCTTTCTTGCTGTTTATGGTCAGATCAATGCAAATATCAGCTCATGTTTTTACGCAGCAAACACATTGTGTAAATGAGAAAAAAGTTAATGTGCCTTCTAAAAATCTAAACAATTAAGACAGTAATATTTATACGATTTAAATTGACAATAATTTATATACTTGATTTATCCCTTTTCATAAAAGTGGTCTAAAGGCTGAAATGCTGTTGTATAAGAATTTTGTTTTTGTGAAAACCTGTATCTGATCTGTAAATCATGTAATTTTATGGCTCAATACTGTATATTTATATAGGTAAACAAACTTACCACAAGCTGATGTACAGTATGGAATCTAGAGAAACGTAGCCCGCGCTGGCGAAGTTGTCTTTATATTGGCCCATATTGATGGCGTCCAGCCATTCATCCACCGTACTCACATTGAACTCTGGGGTGGTGGGGTCTTCCCTGGAAAGGAAATTGAATTTGTATCAATTGCAGTTTGGTTCATTGCTAAAACATTGAGAACAGAGCTGGAAAGCTGGTCTTGCATTATAAATTGCCTTTACAGTTAGATATAGTATTAAGGCTACGGCTTCAGGCCAACAGTTAAGAAATATCTAATCAAACTGTCACTTGTTTCTCATTTTATGAGGATAGCAGTTTCTTCTGAGAGTCGATAGCTTAAGCAATTTAATGAGGAGAGGATAAAAGTTAAGAAGTTGCAGTTGAGCTTAAACCCCAGGGCTCGCAAAATCGCTAGCCCGACATGTGTTTTCCAGTCGGGCTACCAAAATGTATCACTCTGCCCCATGGGCTATCTTAAATCTCCCACGGGTCCTTAAATACTCCTAAAGTGAGTTGTATCAAACTTAAGGCCATAAAAAGTTTTAAATACGTTAAATGGTATAAGAAATGTCTTAATTATAATTTCAAGATGTCTTACAGTTGGGGACGGAAAGACAAGAGTCGCGATACGGCTGGATTAAACTTCAAAAGGCAATGATGTCATTGAATAAATATGAGCGCTGCACGTTTCAAGTCAAAACGCGGCGCGGATGTCTTTATAGGAATGTATATGAAGGGAACCGACTGTCCTCAGAAACGTGTCGTTGGCATTTTAATTTCATTTTATCTATAATTCCTGAATAAAGCAGTGTTTATGAGCGCAGAGCTGCTTCGTGTACAGCCGTTACCGGGAAAACCGCAATATTTCAGCGGTCCTAAACCGTCACCTCGTGGCAGAGAATGAATTTGCATTTACAATAAGCCTTTCTTGCTGTTTATGGTCAGATCAATGCAAATATCAGCTCATGTTTTTACGCAGCAAACACATTGTGTAAATGAGAAAAAAGTTAATGTGCCTTCTAAAAATCTAAACAATTAAGACAGTAATATTTATACGATTTAAATTGACAATAATTTATATACTTGATTTATCCCTTTTCATAAAAGTGGTCTAAAGGCTGAAATGCTGTTGTATAAGAATTTTGTTTTTGTGAAAACCTGTATCTGATCTGTAAATCATGTAATTTTATGGCTCAATACTGTATGTTACCATAGACATTATCCAACCCCACTCATACTGTGTTCATTTTACTTGTGCAGCTCTTAAAATGGGTCATAAATTTCCTTAAATTTATTTTTAAAAATTCTGCAGATACCCTGTAAATAGTGAAATAAAATTCCTTCCTTCATATTTGTGTATTGAAAATATTTTTGATTGACATTTAAACTCCTATCTGATTTTCTATATTTAAAAAAAAAAGGTATTTTTTATTTGGGCTAGTTAAATAAATTTTCGGGCAACCAAAATTTGAAGAGTACCTGCCCGAAGGGCTACCAGGGATTTTGAAATGCTGCGAGCCCTGAAACCTATTGTGTTGCCTTTCCGTTCTTCATGACAGACGGGTTAGGTTCACATTGCTGAGTGACAGCAACGTTTGAGTGAAAACCGGGGGTCAATTCAATCTCAGATCTGGGATGTATTTAACACCCTCGTTCTTTGTCCTCTTTGGACACAGAGGAATAAAATGACTGGCAGGTTGGGCTGTAATCAGAGAGACTGTGATAGGCTTGAGGAAGCGTATATCTCATGAAGGGCTCTGAGTCACTGGCTTTACGGCTGTAATGTGAACTCGGCCTCTCCGTCTCCAGCGCTCCTGATAAACCGCAGGTGGAGGGAGAGTCTGCGCTCTGTCTCATGGCAGGGTTCAAGCTATCTATACAACTACACTCTTAAAAATAAAGGTGCTTCAAAAGGTTCTTCAAGCGATGCCATAGAAGAACCATTTTGGGTTCCACAAAGAACCATTCAGTCAAAGGTTCTTTAAAGAACCATCTCTTTCTTACCTCTTTGTAATCTGAAGAACCTTCTTTCGCCACAAAGAACCTTTTGTGAAACAGAAAGGTTCTTCAGATATTAAAGGTTCTTTATGGAACCATTTTGATAAAAAGGTTCTTCTATGGCATCGTGAAGAACCTTTATTTTTAAGAGTGTATGTCTTTTTACAAAGCAGCCAGATGGATGTCTGTTGAAAAGGATCAGTGACACTAGGTTTGGTTATATTAGACAATATGGAGTTTATCTGCCCGTTGTTTCACATAAAACGAACGATTTGAGAGTTCATGGGGCAGACACAGAAAATCTGGATTGGATTTTCTCTGGATTTATTTGAGCTGTTAGGGATTTGTTTTTGTGGCTTTTAAATGTTTTATCTGTACAAGAGACAGTTGGTTTAAACTGGTGTTGTCCTTCGTGTTTCATGTTTCTGTCACTTTATCAGGCATTTCACACTTGAAATTGTTAACCCCGAGTTAACAATCTTGGGTTATCCTGATCCGTGTTTTACACTAATCATGCTATTTGTACACACTGTACATGAGGAAACCCTTGGGGTAGTTTTCAAATTTGCATATTTAGCAAAGAGCGTGTGACCTGTTTGAGTGTCTTTTCAACAATTCAACATGTTTGCCATCACTATTCAAAATAACCTCCCTCAGACACTTGAATTAATTTAAATAATAATGTGTTTTTTTGGTCCCATTGGTACTTTTCAGAATATATCTAACATATAGTGAAGTGTAGGTTTAAAACAAGAATAAATTGCCAATGGGGTAAGAAAAATAAATAATAATGAGACATTCCCTGAAAATGAGCCTTAATATTTAATGTAATTTTTTCTTCACTAGTAAATGTATATTAACTTATCTTTAATTTATCTTGTTTTAAGGATGTTTACATACACTACCATTCTAAAGTCTGTAAGATTTTTATTGTTTTTTGCTCACCAAGACTGCATTCATTTGATCAAAAATACAGCAAAAACAGTAATATTGTGAAACATTATTACAATTTAAAATAACTTTTTTTCATTTTACTTAAAATGTTATTTATTCCTATGATGGCAAAGTAGAATTTTCAGCATCATTACTCCAGTTTTCAGAGTCACATGATCATATAGAAATCATTATAATATGCTGATTTGCTGCTCAAGAAATCATCAATGTTGAAAACAGTACTGCTTAATATTTTTTGTTGAAACATTATACCTTTTTTTCAGAATAGAAAGTTCAGAAGAACAGAATTTGTCTAAAATAGAAATCTTTTGCAACATTATAAATGTCTTTACTGTCACTTTTGATCAAATTAATGCATCCTTGCTGAACAAAAGTATTAATTTCTTTCAAAAAAGAATTTAAATAAATAAATAAAAATTGTACTGACAACAAATGTTTGAATGGTAGTGTATATTAACTTTATTAACCCCACTAATTATTTAATTTATCTCGTTTCAAGAATGTTCAGATATTTGTACAGGAAAACAGGATTTAAAATGATTTATTGCAGTGTGAGCATTACCTAATCCAGTGTCAAAAAGTGGCCTTAATGCAGGGTTGAAAACAGTGTGAAAAGCTTACGTATGCACAAATATCAGCTGGATTTGAATGAAGTGAGGGTTCATATGAGGTTCTCACCAGACTGAGCTGTTGGCGAGCTCTTTCAGACTGTTGGGGTTGCGGATCAGTTTGTCAAGAGTGTTCACGATCTGCCTGAATCTGGGCCGTTCGCTTCTGCTCTTCTCCCAGCAGTCCAACATCAGCTGGTGGAGGACTACGGGACAGTCCATTGGAGCAGGCAGCCTGTAACCCTCATCTATAGCTTTAATCACCTGAAAGACATACACATGCATCAAAATACTGTACAATACAATGTACAAAGTAAAAATGTGCAACTGTATATTTAAGGACACATTTCTATCTGATTTTCCTATGCAACTACTTTAGTATCTGTAACCTCATGCAGATAAATAAAATAATATCTTTGACTTCAGTAAAACTGGTTAATATAGATCTTAATGTGTGAACAGCTACAAAACAATAATACATTAATGTAGGATGTTCTTCAAAGAGCTTTCTGAATTTTTCTGTCCTTTTGTTGGATTATTATTATAATTTTTTTATCATTTGAAAACAGTGTTAATTATGGAAGCCCGTTTCCCCCACTAAATAAAAAAATATAATTCTGTAAGTCATAATAATGAGAAACTTTCTCAAAATTATGACTTAGTTTCTCGAAATAATGACTTATTTTCTCATAATAATGACTTAGTATCTCGTAATAATGAGAAACTTTCTCATAATAAATTTTTTATTATTTTTTTTTACTTCAGGCAATTTTTTGTCCTATTGGCAGTTTTTTTTTTAAACTAACCAATTTAATTTATTTTCTTTTTGTTACAGTATATGATGGCCACTAAAAACCTTTTGAAGATTTGATTGTTTTACCCCAAACCCAGATTTTCAATCTTGAAATGTGAAAATCCAGTTTTATGAATTCAGAATTATAACCAGTAAAAACTATGATTGAGTGAAACCATTATATTATTTATTGCGAGAAACACAACAACTAATAATAGCATTTTCAATACTTTTACGACAATACAGTCGTCCCACATTTTTGTGGCATCATTTACAAGTTTTCCAAAAAATGTGTACTTGGCTACCAAGAGATCATACAGTCAGTGAAGAGTTTGAGATGAAATATGAAACACATGACATATAAAGAAAACAAAGAAAACATTTTTATTGTGCATCATCTCCATTGAAGCTGTAACTTGTCAAATTATGCCGAAAGTGTGAAAATACACATACACATACACATTGTTTAAAAGTTTGGGGTCAGCAAGATTAATTTCTTTTGGAAGAAATTTATATTTTTATTTAGCAAGGATACATTTAATTGAGCAAAATGTATTCATGTTGAAAACATAAAAAAAAGGTCAACCCCAAACTTTTGAATGGTTGTCTTTGGTTTAATTGTCTGGATTTAAGACACAAAAAATATTCCTAAAATGTAATTTCCATCATTGTCATTTTCACCACAACATGTTATTAAACACAAATTGTTTAAAAGTTTGGGGTCAGCAAGATTAATTTCTTTTGGAAGAAATTTATATTTTTATTTAGCAAGGATACATTTAATTGATCAAAATGTATTCATGTTGAAAACATTTAAAAAAAAAAGGTCAACCCCAAACTTTTGAATGGTTGTCTTTGGTTTAATTGTCTGGATTTAAGACACAAAAAATATTCCTAAAATGTAATTTCCATCATTGTCATTTTCACCACAACATGTTATTAAACACAAATATATATTCTGAAATGTGGAGGAAATTACATTGTAATTTCCATGATTAAAAACAAAACAAAACTAATTCTCCACTGAAAATAATTCTCCACTGTGGGACATTGTTAGTAGACTAATAAAATTGATGAGAGTGTGAAAAGTGTGTATCAATAGAGTTTATTTTCTGAAAGTTAAAGAAACACTCATAAACAAACAGCAGAATAGAGACACTTCATTCCTGAAGCGATTCCACGCATCATCCCCACCAGCTGAATGACCGTGAACTGCCCATCATGTTTCTGCAGGAGAAAGAGAAAGCATCTGTGATTTTATATAGATTGTACAGGTGGTGTACGCTAAAAACAAAGGTTAAAAACTAAGGTGTAATTTGTTAATATCAGATATCATGAACTAACAACATAGAACATATTTATGTTATTTAAATGTAGTTTTTAAATGTTAAATTGTTATATTATAAATTATTATATACTGCATATATATATATATGTATATATATATATATATATATATATATATATATATATATATATTTAAATAATGTTTTGATAGATTACATTAGCTTAGCAATATCTGAAGATTTACTGTTAAAATTTTACATTACTCAGAAAATAATTCATATTAAATTATCATATTTATATATCTTCAGTATTATATATTTTAGTTGGTATGTTACATTTCTCTGTAATATTTTAAGACTTGTTTGTGTTAACATTTTTACATTACATTATTCAGCCTTCATGCAATTTTCAAACACTCCATTTTCAGTTCCAATGGTTTTGCCCTGAGTTCTGATTCATTATGTAAAAGAGTCTGACCTCTGGTTTTACTGCTCTTTCTGCCATAATTGCTCAAATGTTTACAGGCCTTAATTAATGTGAAATCATCTGGATTTGGTGCTTCTGTTAGCTAAACAAAAGAGCCCGGACATCCATTTTGCCTCAAAAACAATCTTCGCAATGAGCAATTAGCCCAATGTCTTAATCTCCATATCTGGGCTGTACACTAATCTTGTTAAAACCCCCACTTTTGTCCCTCCGAGCAATATCAATCTGAAACATGCGCTCGTATAGTATTTCATGCATCATAATGTGGGTAAGTTAATTACACTGTGTTTTGTGAAATGTGGCTGCTGATTGATCGTCTGGTCTGATCAACTGGTTGTTATCAATCTAGTGTCAGAAGCCACGCAACTTACAGGAAGAGCAGAGAGAGGCAGAAATAGAGACAGAGAAAAATCATTTGTTTTTGTACTAGTAAGTGATGCTTAACTGATCTGTCCTCTAATTAAACACATGTAGCTGGGTGGCCGAACTATGAGCTATTAGCCATAAAACTGACCCCATAATTATATTAGCTTTTTATGTGGGCTAAGGGGCTATTTATGGGATTCATTATGTACGCTGCAGAAAGATCGAAAGTCTCAGACAGGCCCTTTTTTAGGGGTGGGGGTGTTAGATTTCATTTTCATTTTCTCAAAGTGTAGGCAATTAAAAAGAGTCTTGACTTAAAGGAAAACGTATCTGTGCTGCGTGTAATAAACTTCGTGGCCTGATCTGCTGGGTGACAAAGGCGGCAATAAATTAGCGAGGATTGCGGAGGAGACGTTATGGCAGCTTGGTGTAGAGAGTGCACCTTTATTATAAATCTACAGAGTTCATTTACTCACTTCCTGTCTCTATACGAGACACATTCGTAACACGTTCACTTGAATACATGCTCCAGTGTTATTATTGAATACTAAAACAAAGGCAAAAACGACTTTTTGTAAGCAGAAATAAAATAATATAATCATAAAAAAAATTAAAATCATAAAAATTAAATAAAATGTAAACAAAACTTTCATCGAAAAATAAAGTAAAATATAACACCAAAAATATATATTTTTGGAAATATTCTGTTGAGTTGGGAGAAAATATTTAACTAAAAATAAGTATATAAAAACGAAAAAAGAATATTTCATGAAACAAAAACTGTATTGAAACTAACTAAAACAAAACTGAGTTTTCAGAAAGTATTGCAAATTCCAAAACTCAGATTATTATAACCTTGGCACGTTTGCTGTACAACAGAGAGGATTTGAGGACAGTGAGCAACTGAATCGCACTGCCTGCACCAGGCATCCATTCCATGCTTAATTTCCCTCCAGTAATAGACTTTCAGGGAGGTATCCGTGGCTTATACCCTTGAGCGATGCTCGTTTATTGGCTGTAGGTAATTAAATGTAAGGCAGCATCTTAAATGGCATGTGAACATCGGTGTGGAATTGTGCCACAGGCGTTTTGCCTTCCTCACCTTCAGGAAAGTATCCAACGATCCATTCTCCATGTACTCTGTAATAATCATCACGGGCTTGCCTGTAGATAAAAAGAAAAAAAAGAGACAAAAACACAAGATTTACCATCAGCCTAGATGAAAGGGGAAAAAACATAAAAATGTCCTAACAGATTGATGATTCTACACAAATCCACAAAGAAATAAATCATGGTAATGGTATCATTAATCCTTTATAGCTGAGATGCTGAAACACAGGAATGAAGGAGAGAAAAGAGGAGGCTAAACCCTGGCCACACTCTCAGCCTCTCTTCCGGGCAGCCCCATTATTCAGCATGACAGACCTTCATCAGAGCCTTCCACCATCAAAGACAGCAGTTAATTAACCCCGGCTAATCCACTGAGAACCAATTAGAGAGCTCTGTTGCCATGATGGGCGGGCAGGCCAGTCTGTGAGAACCGATGGGAGGGCACAGCACCTGTTGTGATGGGTGACAGGTAGCGAGAGGAAGATCTCCTGTAATCTTTAACGTCTAAAAGTGCACTTAGTTTGTCTTACAAATGACTGTAGAACCCAAACTGAGAAAACAAAGTATTAGTCACCTGAGCACACCACATCTGCCCTCTTATTACAAGCATGATCGAGTCAGACAAGTATTAATCTACTGATTAACCTAAGAAACTCACATATGTAAACATTAGCATAGTTTTCTTCATGTGTATGGTCATTAACTTCCAACAATTACAAAACTTAAAGCATTAGAAGTGAATGTTGTTTCTATATATGCAATTAACATCTTTAAATCAACAATTTTGTATTTATGTATAATTTTTCATTTGATTAAGACATTTTTTTTCATGGGATTGTAGTTATTTTCCTCATTAAAGCTGTTAAGTACACTGTTGCTCCTAATGTAGATAGGCAACAATGCAGCAACCGGGTTTTGAAAGAGAATTTTAGTCTTACAAACACACTAATAGCCATAAGTTATAGTACTGCTGCCATAAATCTACCGCATAAACCGATATCTGAAATATAGTGACAGAGTGAAATAAACAGAAAAATGTTCCAGTGCCTTGTTGAGTCTCGGTTAACAAGCTCTGTCATATCCCTTTCAATTCTTTGACCTAAATACATCACTCACAGGTCACCGAGAGTTCAACAATTTAGCGACCCTTGCTTCATTTGACAGAATGTCTAAGCGCAGATTTGACGGAATGAATCCAAACGTGACCGCTGGGGTAAAATGACCGTGTCAAATGTGCCTGTTGATTAGTTGGTGCATATGATCCTGGTGGTGTACACCATGTTTGCCCTTGTTAAAGGGGCACATCAGTGTGTGTATGATCCTACGCCAAGCATAAGTAGGTCTCCAGAGCGGAGGCTTATAGGTTCATTTACAGACGCTGAATGCTAAGCAGGCTTCCAGTGCCTCAGATAGCAGGAAACAGGCCATTATGTTAACACCCAGAGAGATGCTGTGTTAATGATAAACATTCACGTTTAAAGGGGTCATATGATGCGATTTCAAGTTTTCCTTTCTCTTTGGAGTGTTACAAGCTGATTGTGCATAGATAAGATCCCTGAAGTTGCAAAAACTAAAGTCTCAAAATTAACCGTGGCTTGTGTACTGCACACATACCAGCTTCATCACTGTCTGTCACGCGACTCTGTTCCCCTTTCGGGCTCTGTCTTTACATTTATTTTGAAAGCTGAAGCTCGCGATTATGGTAAGGGGCGTTACATTTCCGACGAGTGCTTGCGGTGTTCGGCCAATCACAATGCACTGGGTCAGTTGGCCAATCAGAGCAGACTGTGCTTATCGGAAGGAGGGACTTTGTAGAAAACGAAGCATTTGAGAGAGGCGGGGCATAGAGAACCTACAATAATGTACAGTATTTGAAAAATAATGTGTTTATTGAACATTAAAGCATGTCAACATATTCTGTTACACCAAATACACAAAATAATGATCTTTAAAAAAGCATCATATGACCCCTTTAAGCAAATTAAATGCAAATAAACACTATTAAAAACAGTTTAGCGACAATTTCAGAAAAGGGTCTAAATTATCGTCTTTCTCGATAACTGTACACCTGCAAAACAAATGTTAGAATTGCATACCATCATTTATGCTGTCTGCAATTTTCACATTAGCATTTACTCTTTTCAAATATAAGTATATGGAGGACCTGTATTTTTTTCTGGTTCTGCACACAATTTTAAAGTTTCATACATATATGTGTGTGTGTGTGTGTGTTGAAATGCGTAAAAAGGTTCCAAGAAACAATACAAGCTGTATTATTAGCAATTATGTGCAATTTAACAAGTTAAAAGTAAATCATCATTTGATTGCGGTTTCTGTTATAGCACAGTAACCAAAGGAGGTGGAGCTTAGCAAAGGGCAATAAACTCAGCTTCAGCCATTTTTGACATGCAAAACAGTTTTATTTTAGTGTTATTTATATACTATTATAGTATTTATTAATACTTTGAAGTACTTTTTTTATATTTTCATTTTTATTTTATTTAAATATTTCTATATAACTTACATTTTTGTTTCGGTTTTAGTTTTAATATTTTTAGTACTAGTATTTGACAGAATGAATCAAAACGTGTTTTATTTTATTTACCAAAAAAAATAGTTTCAGTTACCAATAACAACATTGATGCAAAATGGGCATAGGAGTAAATGAGGATGCAAACAAAAAAAACAATAAAGGCCTTGGTTACTACTCCCAAAAATATGAGCAGTCAGAATATGTGTCAGTGTATCAGTGTTTATTAATGCTCAGTTGTGGGCTGTTGTCCCTGTCTCTCTCAGGGACATGTAAACACCAGCCATGTCAGTGATGATAAATGACTTACATTCTGGACATTTCCACTCTGGAATACAGAGATATGCGCTCGCGTCATGGGACGTGAGGTCGATGTGTGTATATAAATATATATATGTCTCTATGAGTTTGTGGAAAAATAGGTTTGATCACCCCCCTCGGAGTATCACCACGGCGACAGGCTGGTTATATATCACCTAAAATTAAATCACTATCTCACCAAGATAAATGCCTTCCATGACACCCCCAAACCCAAACCCCCATGTCTCATCCGAAAAAAAAGGGAAAAAATGCAATTCCTTTTACTTTTCGGAGGCAGACTAATGTAGCTGTCAACCGCTGAAAGAGAAAGAGGGGGAATGGACAGCGGTGCACTTTGTTCTGGGAATGAAACAGCAATGGGTGGCCATCTGATGTCTCTATGTGTGTGTGACTGCTTTATCAGAAAGTGAGTAGAAGCGGTGACTGGCATTGATCCTGAAAGAGCGGATGGCCAAGGCAGTGGATCTTATCAGAGAAGCTTACGGCAGCCTCCCGGGCCCTGACCTCAGAAAAACACCCTATGGCCGAGCCCAGAGAGAGAAAACATGAGCTGAAAATACTGTGAGGACAGATGTGAGGATTTAACAGGACCACGTACATGCCTTTATCAAATCAAATCTCTAATGTGGGTGTCCTCCAGAACGGAATTGGTTTCAAAAGATGGAATTTACAAAAGAAACTTAATTTCATACTAAACACTTGACTGAACTTTGTCTTAAATCTCATAACAAAACAGCTCTGGTAAATCTTTTTTGAAAGGTCATCTAGTGTTGATTTTATACGTGTGTTTAAGTGTTACAGCAGGCGTTTAACTAATAAAACAGTCCTTATCATGAGCTATTCGGAAAACAACTCTGAAAGATTCGCTCTTGACATTAATCTCTGGCAACTAATTCATGCGTTATCAAGTGATCATCTGGACATCTGATGTGGCAATTTTTCCTGATGAGATACCAAAGAAGTTACAGCACACACAAGCAGCTCTATCTGGTGCAGACGGTGTGTTCACTATCTCAAAAGCGCACAATGGAGTTCATTGAGGTCTTCCTGCATTAGCATCACATGTCTTGTGAACAGAGGGAAGGCATATCTCTGTGATTTCACCCTCAAGACCTGGTGCCACTATTTGCTTTGTTTCTACAAGGAGACGAATATGCTTAACCCTTCGTGAACCCTGCATGGCTGGAATAGCAGTGGTCTACAATGAGCTCTGTGTGCGGGAGTGAATTAGCAGTTAATGTCACTAGTGGCTTACTAAGTGTGGCCTCAGGTACAGAGCTTCAACAGAGGGATAGGTTATATATTTACATACGGAGAAGATAAAAAGCAAAAAACCTTGAGGGTGACACTAAATATGGTTCAGGCAGGCAGGTTTACAAATCATTCTTTTGAAGACAATGCAACTGTCTGACACAACGTTCTGTTAATATGAAGGAACTGTCCTTATAGATTTTTTACAAGTGTTTTTCTTTTATTTTGAATTACGCATTAAATTGTGTTGTGTTTTAGGATTAAAAGAAATGCCCATAATCTTTTCTATGGATTTTTCTTATAGTGACATATGATGCTGTTATGGGTTAAAAACAAACTCTGAGAAATAACAGAACTTATAAAATGTTTTATACTTTTTAATAATTACATACTTGTATACTTTATACTGTTTTATACTTTCACTCTAGAAATAAGCTTGGATGCATTCAATTAATGAAAAGTACAGTACAGTAAAATTATATTTCAAAGAAATGCTGTTTTTTTAATTCAAAGAATCCTGGAAAAAAAAAACGTTTTCAATATTGATAGTAATAAGACATGTTTCTTGAGCACCAAATCAGCATAGTATGATGATTTTTGAAGGATGTGACACTAAAGACTTTGCCATTACATGCATAAATTACATTTAAAATATATTAAAATAGAACAGTTATTTTAAATTGTAATAATATCTCATAATTTTACAGTTTTTACTCTATTTTTTATCAAATAAATGCAACCTTGGTAAGCATAAGAGACTTCCTTCGAAACACTAAAAATCTTACCCACCCAGAATTTTTGAAATATAACAAATATATAAATAAATATAAAAGGCACACAATTATTTTCTCAAACCAAGGCAGAATGAATTTGCCAACTCTGATCCTTTGCTACCTTCAAGAAATATATGGGAAAAAAAACTCTACCGTAACCACCAAAAATGATGAATAATTTATGTTGTTGTATTGTTTTTGCTTTGGATAAAAGTGTCTGATAGATGCATAAATGTAAAATGTAACTGCGACTATAAAAGTACAGAAATAAAGATTAAGCTGTCATTGTCTCTGGTAAAAATAACAGCATGCATCCAGGTCTGCTTGAGTTGTAATATCTAGGACAGAGACTTAAAAACCATATCCACTTAAATAAAGCTGTCACAGCACGCTGCTGTCAAAGGCATTTTGCACAGAATCTCTTGAACCCTATACGTACTTTCCGGGGAAAATCGCTGGATAAATCTATTCCCAGCGGAGTCCCTCTGACCTACATGATTGTATCGCATGTTCGGAAAAAAATGAATACCTGCAACAAACTAAAGTAATCAATATCACATAACACCTCATCTGTGTAAAGCAACACCCCTGTGATTTAGTTCTAACTGGTATTGTAGAATAATCATTAAAGGAAACAGACCTTTGATGCAGGCAATTTGACATTTAGAGTGCATGTACATTATAAAAATGCTTTGTGACATCAGATACGAGGCATATTGTGTAATTACGTATGGGAAGAGAGGCGCAGCAGCTTGAGCGTGTGTGTATAAACATATGTTTGTGTGTAAAGCGGCACACCAGAGCCTTTACATTTGGCCCGTAGTCGTCCCATCAGGACCCCAGCAGTGACTCCCCTTAACAAGCTCAAATCAGGCAAGCAGACTGGCCCATTCCCAATACTGGCTCATCCACAGAGCGAGAACCCCTATTTCAAATAGAGTATTGATTTTACAACCCACATTAAAGCAGTTTATTTCGGCAGCAGTTACCGTGGTAAAAGCAAAACTCATATCTCCATACATTCAGCTTTGATATCCAATTAACTAACTTATAGGATTAAAGAGATATTGGTCAGGTTGATGACCTGATAGTCCACTTTGCGTCCTCCTGCTATGATTATGAACAAAAGGAGCTGTTCTTCAACTTTACAATCTTATTGATTTTCCAAATAGTGCTTTAACTAAATGACACATGATGTACTTAGCACTGAGTTGCTTTCCAAGTCCTCGCTGTTGGCAAGAATCGCACAGAGACCCAGTACGTCGCAACCCTAAATCTACAAGAGTTGGCGACATGCATAAATTACATTTAAAATATATTAAAATAGAACAGTTATTTTAAATTGTAATAATATCTCATAATTTTACAGTTTTTACTCTATTTTTATCAAATAAATGCAACCTTGGTAAGCATAAGAGACTTCCTTCGAAACACTAAAAATCTTACCCACCCAGAAATTTTGAAATATAACAAATATATAAATAAATATAAAAGGCACACAATTATTTTCTCAAACCAAGGCAGAATGAATTTGCCAACTCTGATCCTTTGCTACCTTCAAGAAATATATGGAAAAAAAACCTCTACCGTAACCACCAAAAATGATGAATAATTTATGTTGTTGTATTGTTTTTGCTTTGGATAAAAGTGTCTGATAGATGCATAAATGTAAAATGTAACTGCGACTATAAAAGTACAGAAATAAAGATTAAGCTGTCATTGTCTCTGGTAAAAATAACAGCATGCATCCAGGTCTGCTTGAGTTGTAATATCTAGGACAGAGACTTAAAAACCATATCCACTTAAATAAAGCTGTCACAGCACGCTGCTGTCAAAGGCATTTTGCACAGAATCTCTTGAACCCTATACGTACTTTCCGGGGAAAATCGCTGGATAAATCTATTCCCAGCGGAGTCCCTCTGACCTACATGATTGTATCGCATGTTCGGAAAAAAATGAATACCTGCAACAAACTAAAGTAATCAATATCACATAACACCTCATCTGTGTAAAGCAACACCCCTGTGATTTAGTTCTAACTGGTATTGTAGAATAATCATTAAAGGAAACAGACCTTTGATGCAGGCAATTTGACATTTAGAGTGCATGTACATTATAAAAATGCTTTGTGACATCAGATACGAGGCATATTGTGTAATTACGTATGGGAAGAGAGGCGCAGCAGCTTGAGCGTGTGTGTATAAACATATGTTTGTGTGTAAAGCGGCACACCAGAGCCTTTACATTTGGCCCGTAGTCGTCCCATCAGGACCCCAGCAGTGACTCCCCTTAACAAGCTCAAATCAGGCAAGCAGACTGGCCCATTCCCAATACTGGCTCATCCACAGAGCGAGAACCCCTATTTCAAATAGAGTATTGATTTTACAACCCACATTAAAGCAGTTTATTTCGGCAGCAGTTACCGTGGTAAAAGCAAAACTCATATCTCCATACATTCAGCTTTGATATCCAATTAACTAACTTATAGGATTAAAGAGATATTGGTCAGGTTGATGACCTGATAGTCCACTTTGCGTCCTCCTGCTATGATTATGAACAAAAGGAGCTGTTCTTCAACTTTACAATCTTATTGATTTTCCAAATAGTGCTTTAACTAAATGACACATGATGTACTTAGCACTGAGTTGCTTTCCAAGTCCTCGCTGTTGGCAAGAATCGCACAGAGACCCAGTACGTCGCAACCCTAAATCTACAAGAGTTGGCGTAATTTAACACAAGAGTCTTCGCAAGACTTTAACTTTCATTGTTCCCTAAACAAAGGAGCGTCGGTCTTAATGAATGCTTTCTCGAAATAGCAACCACTTCGTTAAGAGGAAAATCCTTTGCGGTGGAAAGGGCATGATGAGAGTAGATAATAGCCTCCTCCAAATTGAATGCTTCCAGATTAGGCGATTGTTGGCACATAAAGGAGGAAATGAGAGATACGGAGAGATGAGAACTTTTCTGACAAATGACGAGATAGCAATTAAAAGAGCTATTTCTAAAGCTTTTTTTAGTCACACCAGACCCACCATCTACATAACAATGGAAGCAATCAAATCGAGAGGGAGAGTGTGGAACATTAGTCTGATAAAGCACAGTTGATTGGAGCTCTGTTTTGGATTTGTTGATCACTGAGGCCACAAGCTTAAAGAAAAAACACAATAAAAACTACATTTACAAAAGCTTCTTTGTGTATTAAAAAAATTATTAAAAAATAGCCCTGAAGGATAGCATTGGGAGATCAGATTCATTTTAGAAAGTAGGCTTATTCAAAGAACCAGTTAACCACTTAACTCATTTGAGTCATCATTCAAACGTGTTTCCAGCAGCATTTTAAATGTCTTTTGATATAGTTTTGTAGTCTATGAAATGCTGCTGTTTATCACTGTTTATCGCAAAACTTCCACAAGACAAAATTTAAATCACAATTTATAAGAAAACATGACATCAATTGTGTAAATTCAGTTTTTATATGTAAATATCTGAAATAGCTTAATCAGAGATCTAAATAAAAATGTTTTCTCTTATAAAAATCAATTTTTTAAATGACAAGCATCTCGCAGATTCTAAAATTAGTAAACATATGAGCAGAACAGTGTTACTTTAGCATTGAGATACATTGAGACTGTGAATATTTTTATTTTTATTTTCCATTCTCATTTTAATTTTAGATAAAGTTTTAGTTTTTGTCATTTTTAGCAGTTTTGTTTTTCCCCCCATATGTCTATAGTTGTATTAATTTTTTATTTCAGTTTTAGTTTGAGTTATTTTAGTATATCAAGTTAATAAAAATGTAAATAAGTAAATAAAAGTAAATAAAAATGAAAAAGGTTGCCTTGGAAATTAGCCAAAATATTTGTTTTAATATTTTATTTTATTGCACTTATTTTATTTCAGGTAATGAAAATGATTTTTAATGGTTTTAGTTTTAATTTTAGTAACTATAATTACACTGGAGCAGAATTGTACATTTATAACCCCTCATGTTTTTTTTTTGTTTTTTTTTCTAAGAATGTCAGATATTTCCTCTCTGCATCTTCCCCTAAACTCTCTTTCACCCTGTCAAAAGTGGTCTTATTTTAGATTCCAACAGAGGACTGGTCTATTCCACGAAGACAGAGGTCAGAGTGCAGCCTAATGTCGAATGCATTACTCTCACTTAAACCTCTACTTTGTTCTTCCAAATAATCTGCGTACTCTGAGAGATACTGAACTGAGCTTTAACCCCGAGCCCCTGATATTTGCTCAGAACATAAATACACCACTTATAACTGGAGGACAGGCAATTAGGCAGCATCTGCCTTTTTAAAATGAAACGCAAACTCGATTTACGGAGAAAATAGTTCTGTAAACTGCACAAACCAATACGAACAAAAGGTCAAAATTAGCATTCCGCATTAGAGAGAACAGAGCAGAAAAATGAATAAGAAATGTCGAGACGTCGCTGTTCATATGTGCGCTGCTGAATATTTATGACAGTTAAAACACTTCCAATTAACTATTTAAATTATTAATATTCATGCAGTCATAAATATGCATTCTCTCATTGTTGTGCTCTATAGGTAGTGCGAAGCCACAGACGTTTGTTCAGTCATAATGACGCTCGAAAGAAAGGGTTTTTGTTTGGCATCTGATGAAAGCTGAAGTTCTCCGATAAGCTTTCCCCCATTACTGATGAGATAATGAGATTCTGAAAGGTTTCTAACACACATAACAGAGTGTAAGTCTATCTCTGTATCTACTGCAATGCCATAGGGTGTTCGGAGTGGTTTCTGGTAAGTTTTTATATGTCTGCTAGGATTTTTTGGGCGGTTTCTAGGAGTAAATTTTTTTTTGGAATTAATTTTTATTTTTATTTTCCATTCTCATTTTAATTTTAATTTTAGATAAAGTTTTAGTTTTTGTCATTTTTAGCAGTTTTGTTTTCCCCCCCATATGTCTATAGTTGTAATAATTTTTATTTCAGTTTTAGTTTGAGTTATTTTAGTATATCAAGTTAATAAAAATGTAAATAAGTAAATAAAAGTAAATAAAAATGAAAAAGGTTGCCTTGGAAATTAGCCAAAATATTTGTTTTAATATTTTATTTTATTGCACTTATTTTATTTCAGGTAATGAAAATGATTTTTAATGGTTTTAGTTTTAATTTTAGTAACTATAATTACACTGGAGCAGAATTGTACATTTATAACCCCTCATGTTTTTTTTTTGTTTTTTTTTCTAAGAATGTCAGATATTTCCTCTCTGCATCTTCCCCTAAACTCTCTTTCACCCTGTCAAAAGTGGTCTTATTTTAGATTCCAACAGAGGACTGGTCTATTCCACGAAGACAGAGGTCAGAGTGCAGCCTAATGTCGAATGCATTACTCTCACTTAAACCTCTACTTTGTTCTTCCAAATAATCTGCGTACTCTGAGAGATACTGAACTGAGCTTTAACCCCGAGCCCCTGATATTTGCTCAGAACATAAATACACCACTTATAACTGGAGGACAGGCAATTAGGCAGCATCTGCCTTTTTAAAATGAAACGCAAACTCGATTTACGGAGAAAATAGTTCTGTAAACTGCACAAACCAATACGAACAAAAGGTCAAAATTAGCATTCCGCATTAGAGAGAACAGAGCAGAAAAATGAATAAGAAATGTCGAGACGTCGCTGTTCATATGTGCGCTGCTGAATATTTATGACAGTTAAAACACTTCCAATTAACTATTTAAATTATTAATATTCATGCAGTCATAAATATGCATTCTCTCATTGTTGTGCTCTATAGGTAGTGCGAAGCCACAGACGTTTGTTCAGTCATAATGACGCTCGAAAGAAAGGGTTTTTGTTTGGCATCTGATGAAAGCTGAAGTTCTCCGATAAGCTTTCCCCCATTACTGATGAGATAATGAGATTCTGAAAGGTTTCTAACACACATAACAGAGTGTAAGTCTATCTCTGTATCTACTGCAATGCCATAGGGTGTTCGGAGTGGTTTCTGGTAAGTTTTTATATGTCTGCTAGGATTTTTTGGGCGGTTTCTAGGAGTAAAATTTTTTTTGGAATTACATATTTATCATCTACCAGGTGAAAAGCATAATTCCAGTTGTTTAGAAAAGCAATAGAAGACCTCTCCTCAACAAGTCACTTGAACTGTCTGTAGCACAAACAGTGGGGGACAAGTTAAGTGCCAATTTTATTAGTCATTTAATACTGTACTTCGGTTTACTTTTGTAGCCAAACATTTCCAAATGAAAACTTAATTCTAGAGATAATTTGTTTAGTCATGTTTAAAGCGGGAATCTAGGGTTGCTCTGCAATACATCTGCTGTAGCGAGTCTTTGTCTTCCAATCCTCTTGTGTGGTTGGATCCAACTCAACAGAGCCATTCAGGTGGAACAGTCCAGCTCTGTTTCTGTCCTCCCCAAGGCTGAGCACGTCAGTGAGTACAGCGCACCTCCATCTGGCTCTTAATCACAACGCCATGAAAACACTTTGTGACCGCTGTGGCGGAAAAGGGTTGTTGGTGTAGTCACAATAATCATATATTGCCACACTTGTGCTATTCAGCCATGCTGTATAAAAAGTGTACCGAGCCAAGAACTCAACTGTGCAATTGAATCCCTGCAAAATGATTTCTGAAAGCACTTTTGAGAACAGCTTATTTTTCCCTCAGTGCTTATAATGCAGTGTATGTTTACTTACTTAAACTTTTCAATCCGTCATTTAAAAGCCATTGGGTGAAGGTGAAGATGAGTGTACATGTCAGTCACTTACATCTGGTAACGACTCCCTCCAGTCTGATTATGTTGGGGTGGTCGAACTGACCCATGATGCTGGCCTCGCTCAGGAAGTCCCGCCTCTGCTTCTCTGAGTATCCTGCCTTTAGACTTTTGATGGCCACGTAGATTTCTCTCTTGCTGGGGAGCTTCAGACGGCCACTGCAAACCTCACCAAACTCACCTGGCAAAGCGACACACGGCCATCATCAGCACATCAGCATCAGACTACAGCAGATTTATGAAGGAAAATATGCATAAATAAAATCCTCTTGCCTGTACAATGTGACTGTGCTCATTTTAGTGTATACAATTCTAAGTTTAATATTTCTTTAGGAAAAATGTCTTCTGAGGAAAAATACTGCTGCTATTGAGGTGTATAAGGAGAAAATACTGACTTTCTTTTGTTGAAACGGTGAATGTGTTATCAAAATATATATATACACACACATCTCAGCCAAACATGTTTGGGTTAAACGTGTGTCCCATTCTCACGCAAAGAATCTAACAATATTTCTCCATGGCATCGTTTAATTCAGAGCTCCTAAAGCCCCAAAGAACTCTATTGCACACTATTGCAACTAGATGAAGAGAAATAGGAAATGAGACAGAGAAATAAAGAACCAGGATAAAAGACAAAAAAAGTCTGAAAAATGGAGAAACAGACACTCACGGACAGAGAACGCATACATTGAGGAAAATGAGATTTCAAAGCCAAGTTCAGACGCAGAGATATGTGGTATTAACAGCTCAGTATTTCAAACAACAGCTTTGTGTGTGAAGCTTACAGTCGGCAGACGTTCTATGATTAGGAATCAAATAGAAACTACTGTTTTTTTTTTTTTACATACATTAGCACACAACTGTGCTTACACACTGAAAACACTGAACAAAGTGAACAAATCCTCAATATTTAAGGAGCTACACTCACACAATTTGCATAATGTATATTTGTGATTCAGTACTGTTTTATTCTCATTTTCTTTCCACAATTTGATCTATAGAAGAATAAGACTCTCACCTGCACCTATAACTCTCTCTATATGTATAGTGGAGGCATCGATTTCCTTGGCAAAATCCCGGATGGCTTGATTTGGGTCCTCATAAGTGTGGGGGTGAATGTATGTTCTGCTTCCTGGCAATTTCACTGCAGTAAAAAAAAAAAAAGACCACATATGATTTTCACATGGGGATTTTGAGTCCAAATGAATGCCAAGACACGACTGCACCATAAAACCAAACAACCTCCTAAAATAGCTGGAAAAGATAAACTCTATGGTGAGGTTGAGTATGAGGGTTTTTGATTTATATTGCACTCTCACAGCTGAGACTGGAAGAGAGACCTTTTACATTTATGTTACCTCTAAAATCAACCGTTTGTTTTGACAATCCATTATGTATGAGTGTTTAGTGTGTGTTTGTGTGTGCTATTTTGGCCACTGTACCTCTCCCGTTCTGAAACTGCATTTTTTCTTCATCTGGATCTTGCTTCGCTTTAATGTAGCCACAATGTCTGCAACACATAAAAAATAAGATAAAAACATCACCTACAAAAATTTATATTTTTATAAACCAGCCATAACATTTTCATTCAGTACTGTATGAGAGTAAGGAAAAGATTATTTCCATGTTGCTGAAGAGATGACGTTTTCATTCATATTTTAGACTCAGCTGTAACATCAATCACTGTTTTCCAGTCCATATATACAGCCTTAATTGAGTCTGAACACGTCTGAATGAGTATGCCACCTAAAACATGAATACAAGTCTTCAAATGAGAGTTTGAGTAAGTGTATGCCCTGATAAAAAATTTGTCTTTGCATGTGTGTGAGTTAGTATCCGAGGGCACATTGGAATGTCTAAAAATACCCATTGGTGTTCTGGGTCTCCGTGGGTACGATTCTGAAACCGTCTGCCTTCGCCTGCAGCAATATAGTGCAACACACCCAGTATAAAAGCTCCTAGAGGCTTAGCAACATTTTAAACATCACTGCAAAACAACAGCCCCCCTCAGTCATTTGTCATCTAAATGCAGTTGCAGTTTATGCATAAAATACCCCTGAAGTGTATCTCCTAAATGCATTTCATTTAATTAAATTAAATTAAAATAATAACCTAAAATAAACATTCAAACATGTAAACGTTTAGCCCTGGTGCCATGTGTCAGAGACAATATAAAAATCTTTCTCTATTAAACTAGATAGGAACAATACTAGCATGACTGGAAAAATGATTTTGAGATGGATGCAAAATGAACTGACCTGCTCTAAATGCAGTTGCAGTTTATGCATAAAATACCCCTGAAGTGTATCTCCTAAATGCATTTCATTTAATTAAATTAAATTAAAATAATAACATAAAATAAACATTCAAACATGTAAACGTTTAGCCCTGGTGCCCTGTGTCAGAGACAATATAAAAATCTTTCTCTAAATTAGATAGGAACAATACTAGCATGACTGGAAAAATGATTTTGAGATGGATGCAAAATGAACTGACCTGCCTTTGAGTGTGCCTACGTAGAAACCCAATTCTTTACCTTCGTACCATAGAGCAGGTCATGAGGATGCTTGACTGAAGATCTTCTTGAACCGAATCAGCCTCTGCAGCTTCCCACATGTAACTGCCTAATCTTTCATGCTCCCTTGCAAACAGCATTACACTTTAATGAGAGAATTACATTTCCCTTCTTCAAGTTGTTCTCTCCCCTGTTCCTGTGCCTAAACTCCCCTCGGTAATTTGTCTCAAAGTAAGAATCACTCATGACAGCTAATCTGAGAAGAAAATGTAGAACTCTCTCATTACAATCAAGGACTAGTACATTTTAAAATCATCTTTTGATTATAATTGGTTTGGGGTGAGTTCCAAGGTGTCCATAATAAGCGTGCTCTCCGTTCAGCACGGCGAGGGAGCGGCCGAGCTCGTGATAAGAGTCGGCAGCAGGGAGGCAGATGAGCTGGAGGCTTCAAGCTTTTAATTTGGCAGTAATGATGAGGAGAGAGGCCGCCCATGCCAGGGTCACAGGAGCCCAGCCATGGCGAGTTGGCAGGCTGGAGCTGTGATTGCGTGGTAGAGAAGAGTGAGAATGATTCTGTCTTTGGCAAGCACACCTCACTCACACACATGTGTGTGTCCACCACATAGTGGAACTGAATGCCAGTGTTCATCATGCTCCATCACTTCAGTTTGATGCTGATTTTATTTGGCTGAATCAAACACAAGCTTGTCATCATGTAAACGCCTCTAATTGGCTGGATGGATGGATCCCCCTGTGTGTGTGTGTGTGTGTGTGTGTGTGTGTGTGTGTGTGTGTGTGTGTGACTGTGGAAACCTCGACTCATCTTGTCATTGATGTCAAGGAGAATGAAGAAAAATGTGGCATATAACAAGATGAATGGCTGAAGGTCATCAAAACTAGAAAACAAGCCATTTGTTAAAATCTTAACTTTATGTTCTTTCTTGAATGCAATCTGACAAATGGGAAAATATCAGCAAATATAACAACTGTTTATTATGACAGCACTCAGCTATGCTGTCAGGAAAATGACACAAGAGCATACCAAAATACTGAGTGTGTGTGCGTATTGTGACAAAGATTTTGCATTAGTTTTTCTAATGTTTTGTTAGGGCTGAATCCAATACCATCATCCATTTATAGAGATGCTTAAAAGCACAACAATTACATTTGCAGCACTCTAATATCACTGTTAGTGTGTCAGATGGCATTGTTAGTCATGTTTGAGTCTTGTGTTTGGAAAAAAAGTTACAAGCGTTACAATTAGATGCATAGACAGAACGATAGACAGATATACCCAACTGATAAAACAATAAATAGAATGACATAAATATACTATGATAGGACAACAGCTCAATAGACAGAACAAACAATGATATGAATGCCTCAATATGAATGATAGCTCAATAAATAGAATGAACGAAAGAACGACAAAATGAACAACAGAACAAACAACAGAAAGACAGAACATATCAAAGTTAGATAGAACAAACGACATAATGAACAAGCAAACAAATGAGTGAACAAACAAACAAATGTATGATAGATAGCTAGATAGATAGCTAGATAGCTATATATATATATATATATATATATAGATAGATAGATAGATAGATAGATAGATAGATAGATAGATAGATAGATAGATAGATAGATAGATAGAAAGATAGATAGATAGATAGATATTCAATTTACAAATTCAATACAATTTCATTCATTGAAACTGAGCCAAATCTTCATGTTTACATTTTGAACTCTAACCAAAACCATCCTAACTATTAAGATCAATTATGGCTATTATTTATTATCAAATAATGTGTTCATTGGAGCATCAAAAAAAAAACAAATGTATGATAGAGAGCTAGATAGATAGCTAGATATCTATATATATATATATATATATATATATATATATATATAGATAGATAGATAGATAGATAGATAGATAGATAGATAGATAGATAGATAGATAGCTAGATAGATAGAAAGAAAGATAGATAGATAGACCTGTGTTCAATTTACAAATTCAATACAATTTCATTCATTGAAACTGAGCCAAATCTTCATGTTTACATTTTGAACTCTAACCAAAACCATCCTAACTATTAAGATCAATTATGGCTATTATTTATTATCAAATAATGTGTTCATTTGAGCATCAAAATAATACTATATCAAACAGAAAAACTGCACATTTTTAACTTTTCTAAGTTAAAAAAAAGATTAGTTAATTAGTTATTAGCTGTACAGGCATCCTATTGTATAACCCACAACATAACTGTATTTGTCATAGAAAGCCAATAAAGTCAGAGTCATGTTAAAATAATAGGATGTTTCCCATAGTTTGTACAATTCAACTGTTTTTACAATCAGTTTCTGCTTTTAAATTAAACCGTGAGCATTCTATGCTGCATATGTCAATAGCTATCATACATTTCCATTACATAGAGTGTGTATGCGGATATTGAGGACCACAAATCTTATGAAGCTGTTCTCACTGTATGTCTGTATGGCTGACAGGCCTCTCAGAAATCTAATGAGAAAAAGAGCATCTTATATTGACAAAATGTCTCTCCTTGAAGAACAAAGCAGTGAGCATCATCCTGATGAACGACTCCAATCTTCCAGTGTTCCTCCAATAAATGAGTGAACACTGCTTGCTTTTGTTCAGCAAGACCTTTGCTCTTTCAGTACAGCCTGGACACCATGAGGACAAATCACTTTGTGCTGCCTAATGCACTCTTGCTCTCTTTCTCCGGAACATTCTGCCACACAGGAGACAGACACGAGATGTTCGCTACACCAGGGTATGCTATTGTACTTTGCTGACGGGAGAAAAAAGATGTTCCCGTTCTATGTGAAGGTCTAGCACATTTCAAGTTCATATTTCCTCATTCTCTGAGTCGCACACTCAATTTACATATCAATTTACCTTCCCGGTCTAATATGCTGTCACATGAACGCCGTTCTTCATGACGGCTTCCAGCTTTCTGTCCTGCAGACCATATACCATTGCTTCTATCAAGAATAGTTCACCTAAAATGCAAATTCGAAATCATGAATGAAAACATTTATTCACTTTCATGTAATTCTGTATGACTTACTTCTTCCATGATTTTAATATATATTAATAAATAATATCCTGGCCACTCTTTTGCCAAAATGCATCATAAAAGAAGTCCATTCAAATCAGTCATCTGAAGCCATTCAATAGCTTTGTGTGATGAACAGACAGAAATTTAAGCTGTCAGAATCTTGACATCCAACATAGCTCTTGCTGACATGTTCATGAGATTTCATATTAGAAGTAAGGATATCTGATTCATCAACTAATCATTCTGAGTCTAATATTTCCAATGAATTGATTGTTCACAGAACCGTCTGAATGATTTGTTCACTTTTTTTATATATATAACAAAAAGCTATCACATTGCTTCAGAAAACCTGGAATATAATGCATGAATCATTTGGACCAATTTTTTATTTTGACTTTTTTGGTCATTTTGGAGCTTCACTGCACCCGGCCTTTAATCACTTTGACTATACAGAAAACATTTTCAAAAATTAACCTTTATAAGAAGAATCCTAAGTGAAAGAAAGTGTTTGCAACAAATAACTAATAATGACAATTTTTTTCTTTAACTAGTCATCATTATTCATCTTATTTTATCACTTTTATACTTATTTAGATTTAAGCAGCACAACTGTTTTCAATATTAATAATATGACGATAATAATAACAATAATGATAAGCATATTATAATTATTTCTTAAGGATCATGAAACAACATTCGGCTTTGTCATCAAAAGAATGACAGGAAGCAGATGCACAGTATGAAAACAGAAAACAATATTTTAAATTGTATTTAAATTGTAAATTGTTGATCAAATAAATGCAGCCTTGGTAACATAAGTGACTTCTTGCAAAAAATAAAAATGCAAGTAGGAATACAACAGCTTGTTATGCCATTTTATGCATATTGCACAATGTTTCAGTTCTTTTTATTATTTCCTTCTATCTTATTTGACCTTTTCACTTTTTGGAACTTCCATCTCCATCGTTTCTCCTTTCCCTTCATCTCTCTCGTTATATTTTCACATCTACATCTTGACACTCTTTGTGGGTTTGAGTTGGAGCAGGGCTGATGATTGTGCTGACAGTGTGCTTTCTGCTCGGAGCGCTCAGTTGGGCTGCAGCATACTAACGCTATTGAAATGAGACTTGGAGAGAAAGTGATCCACTGTAACAGGAACCAGAAAAGCTGTAGAGCCCATTCCCATCAGCCTCTACCCTGAGCGCTGAGCTGACTAAGGCGCTTTTTGAGTCCCCCATCTCTGCGAGGTGTCTGGTGTGAAAACGGCTCTCCCCAAAACCGAATTTCTTTATGAACAAGAACACTGGTTAGACAAAGATGTCGGTGTGATCAAATGGAAGGGAACTTTCTCCTCTGCATTTTCTATTTTGCCAAGATGCCTTTAGAAGAGAGTTTGATACCTTAAAACTGAGTAAATATGGATGTACAGGGAAGGCTTTGAAACCAAACAGTCTCAAATTTAAATGTGAATCTGAAGTTCAAAGGCTGGAAAGACACAAAGGAACTTCTCAACCTTGACTGAACCTTCCCGAAATTCAAACTTTAGACAAATGACGAAAAACAAGCTGTATAATGAGAAATATTTCATATGACAAGCAGGCTTTCTTGATATTCAGAAGAGTTGATCTAGACGTTTTGGTACAAGCAGACTACAGAAATAGGAGGACGGGTCAGGGTTCTCCTCTATCCTCCTGGCATTCCATTCATCTCCATTAAAGCCTCCCTAGCCACATGTCCTTGCCAACTGTTTCTAACTGACTTGCAATTAGGTGGAAAAAAAATGGTTCAGATATTCCCATGACTGCCGCTGCCCTTACCCTCGCGCTCCAGCAGTGTGTACTTTTTATTAATGGGAGAACTAAAGAAGCGTAGGAGACAAAGTGACCTTCTCAGGTCTGCAACATATCTATAGCCAATTAATGCAGCTTATGCTGGAATTCTAAAAAGGTTTTAGCAATTCTGGGAAATTATTCTATGTAAAAATAGTTACTGAACACATTAATTTGAACTAAAACTTTCACAGCCTGATAGGATAATTTTTTTAAACTTCCACAAAAGGACTTTTTATTCTCTTAAATAAAAGTTCCAAAAGGGAATTCTTGCAGCAACGGCATAGAAGAACCTTTTTTGGTTCTTAAAAAAACAAACATTTTGTTGAATGGAAAGCTCCCACGGTTGTTAAAGGTTCTTCATGAACCACAGATGCCAATAAAGAACCTATTTTAAAAGTGTTTAGAAATAATGAAGTTCTGATGCTTAATTTGTTTGTTCACCCACCCATACATTTAAAATATTGTCATGATTTCTGAAAGATAGTGTCTCAGATATAAACAAGTTATAAATGCAACTTCAAAATAAAGGTTCTTCAATGGTTCTTTGCAGCATTATAAATTAATGCTTATAAGGTTTAACCCTTCTTATAAACAATAGTTTGCATTGTATTGAGTTATGGCTATATAGATATTTAGAGATTTAAAAATCTGGTTTTTGGATTTCTTAAGATGGTTTCTGGGTTTCTTAAAGAGGTAGTTTACCCCAAAATAAAAATACTGTCATTATTTACTCATCACTTGTCAGTACTTACTCACCCTCATGTCATTCCAAACCTGTACGACTTAATTTTTCAGCAAAACACAAAAGATGATATTTTGAAAAATGTTTCAGCTGTTTTTGCCCATACAGTTAAAGTCACTGGGGTCCAAATATATATATATATATATTGTGGAAGAAAGATCACGGAAGAAAGAAAGCCATACAGGTTTGCAACGACAAGAGAGTGAGTAAATAATAACCGACTTTCATGTTTTGGGTGAATACTGCATGCTGTTCTAAAGAACCTATAATTTCTAGGGATGCACCGATACCACTTTTTCCAGTACTCGCCCGATACGATACTTTTATTTTTGGTACTTGCCGATACCGAGTACCGATACCAATATTTTCATTGCATTTGTAAATTTTTTAAATATTGGGTACAGAAACCAAAAGAGTATGTATAATGTTAGTTGGTTAACTTCATTTATCAAATAGATAGTCAAACCAAAATTTATTCCGATACCTTCAACATTTCTCACATTATCACAGTTTATTCGCTATAGTTTAGAAAATGGTAATAAAATATGACAAGAACTCAGAGTTACACTGTGTCAGAACAAATTCAGCTTGATAATGTCAGATAACTTTGATAGAAAGGTATGTAATGGATTACAATAAACCAAATATTATTCATACAGCTGTCAATATTTACACAACTATCAATACTTTGTCGGGTGACCCTTATCCTTAATGACAGCATATAGTCTCCTGGGCATGCTGTCAACCAGGTTCATGCAAACCTGAACTTCAGTTTTTTCCCAGACTCGGTCTGAATCATTTTTGGTCCCAAATTTGTATCAATTTTACTGGTAGTCCACTGTATTAAGAATTTTTGGGTATAATATATCACAGTTTAGTTTATTTTGCTATCCTCACTTTACATAAATTAACTATAGTGTTAATTATCGGTATCGGTATCGGTATCGGTGCATCCCTAATAATTTCACATCAATTACTCTCTAAAGTTCTATACAGCCCATATAACTCAAAAATTAAAAATAATGCTTAACAAGAAGATTTGAACCTAACTGCAAAGAATACCGCTGAACTTTAATTTTTAAGACAGCTGCATAATAAGCTGAATTTATACATCGTTAACATCTGAAGCAAAGTGCTTTTGGTATAATTCAGATTAGACGGCAGTGTCCGTGTTTGAAGTTAGAAACAAAGTAAATCTCTATTACTGATTACAACATTTAGTAATGAAGAAATTCAACAAATGGCAGCACTTTGTTCTGAACCCTTTGTTCACTACGGTCACGCCAAGAAAGAGAGAGGGAGAGAAATATGGGATTTGTTTCTGGGCTTCAGAACATCTACACCACACACAATGCAGAACAAAAGGGAAGTTACAACAACACGGTGTCTGTACAATATTAGCCTCGAAAAATTGAAAATGAAGCCGAAAGAGATGGACAGAGAGGCTCTCCACAGTGCTCCATATTTTTGGTGAAGGAACGTTTTGGCCCGCAGTGGCTGTCAGGAGGGCTGATTAGCATAAACGACAGGCTTTTTTTCCAAAGATCAGACGATTTCTAATCATTCGCTGTGCTAATAGGATGGAGACGGACAGAGAAATGCCTCCCTAACACTTTCATCAAGCAGAGTGGCTCTTCAGATTAATGGCAATCAGTGTCACCCACGTCTCCAGCTCACGGGAGCCGTCGATGCTGAACCGTACGGTCATTACATTATCAAGCAATAACAGATAGCCAGAATGAATGCGAAACAAAATGCTCGTCCCTCCTCTCTTGATCCCTCATTTCTTTAAGCTACTTTCTCTTGGCTCCTTTCTCTGTTAGAGGAGACCTGGCAGACCTCCAAGGCCTGTGCTTGCCATTTCAAAAAAAAAAAAGGATTTACTCCAGCCATACTCATTATTAGTGGAGTGAAGAGATTAGATTGAGATATGTGCTAAATTCCAGGATGTGTTTCTGATCGGTGTGGAGAAACATCTAATTTGTTAACGATTCATTACAGTAATTGAGAATGCAGGAGAGAAAATTGCAGTGATAATGATCCTATATTTGAGAGCCGCTTTTTATTAGTTTGATTCAGTACAGCAGTCAGAATCCAATTAATTAAGGAGTCTTAACCTCTGACATGATGACTAGTGTCGCCCTAATCTATGCAGGGGCCACGCATGTAATAAAACTCTCATTTGCTAATCGGCCCAAAGAAAATGAAAGTGCATGCCTTTGTTTTGGTGAAAAACGACAGTGTAAATTAGACTAAGCCTGATAGCAAGTTCATTTTGGTTGACTTTTAATTAGAAATAACAAATACTAAGCATACAAATTGTGAAAGATTATTTATTCAGTTAATTATGAAAACAATCTTTAAAATAGTTAATTCTTTAAAAACAATATTGCTATTATTATTATTATATTTCTAACGCCAAATTGAAAAAATAAAAAATTATTAACAAAAGCACTATATAAAACTGCATAACTGTATAATAACAACAATAATATAAGTAGTAATATAATCATGTAATAATAATAGTAATATAAAATTTTCATAAAGTATAATACTATTCTTATAATATTTGTATAATAAACCAGAGTCATGCGTATAATTAATAATAATAATAGTTATAAAACCACTATATATAAAACTGTATAACAACATAAATAATAATAATAATAATAATAATAATAATATAAATATTTTCATAAATCATAATAATGCTATTTTTATAATAATAAATTATTATAGAATAATTATTATTCTATAATAACAATACAATTATTAATATTATTATTAATAACATTAACTCTGAAAACCAATCATAACCAGTCACATTTCTAATGCCATAACCTACACCTAACTTTCTTCTGTTGGTCTCAGCAAAGTTTTCTGAGGAAAGTACTACAGTACATGGCCTGTCACCTCTTACCTAGCAAGAGGTTTAAGATTCCCTTCCTGTATAATTGTGCTTGACAGGCAGCAGCTTGCTTTGCTTTCATTATCTCAGTGTTTGCTTCTGTTTTATGCTGACCGTGCGATATTTCAGTCGCTACTGATATCACACCACTCAAAATGAACTGAGCTATAGTGCCGTCCATCCTATTGAAACAATTATTAGCGGCACCGCTGCCAAAGAGTGCTTTTACACAGAGCGAGTATATTGCGGTGAGAGGCTAGTCCATCACGTTAAGAGGATGGGAGAACCATTACACCTCTGGATAAATGTGAGAAGTATGTGTGTGCATGTGTTTGCACATGTGTGTGTAAATGAGAATGCACTGAGAAGGGCCCGCTGGCTGTAGACTTGGAAACCAAGCTCCTATGAAGCTCTATGTTCACCATTCCAGCTTTTAAAATGGGGCAGCTCTTCCAAGCAGTTTTGGCTCTAAAACGTCATTATGTCTGTTGTGCTACAATTTCAGGCACGGAGAGGTGCTTTGGTGAGTCTACTAGCAGCACAGATGCATTTGTACCAGGGCAGAAAAACAAAGAGCCAAATTGTTAAATTGGTGCCATTTGGCCAATCAAAGATGTCATTCGATGTTACCATACGCAAGCACACTTGAGCTAAAATGGAACATTTCATGCAGAAATCCATTATGAACATGGCAGCGCTACAACCTGTTTGACAGATAATAGGAAGATGAAAATTATCGAAAACAAGTTTGAGAGCATGAAGTGCTCTCAGCTTTAGGTTCTTGGGAGAAACGTTCTATTTGCATGATGAGAGTGAGTAAGTGTATGAAGCACACTTTTCTGTCATCATTAAGTTTTAAGAATAACCCAAGGCCTGTAGCAGATGCTTAGAAGATAACATCTCATTGACAAAGAGCTGCTGCCTCTCTCTGATTAGATCGACTTGAAAATCTTCCTGTGCACTTCATCTTTTATTACAGAGACAAATCCATCTGTGCCATACTAGCATCATCAAGGAGATAAGTGAATGATCTCTTCTAGAACCCCAAAATATTTCCACTGTCATGACAAACTATATCTGAAAAAGGAGGTAGAGTGGTTTAAACACACAGTATACACTTAAAGGTGGACCAGAGACATTATAAGGAGGGAAAAAAACGAATGGGAAAAATCATGATGCACAATATGGCAGCGCTATAGGAATTAAAATCCCAATTTGTTTTCTTTAGAACAAGCATGCCCTTTTAACTAGACATGCCTGGGAAATCATCATCATGTAAATACTTTTCAATGGTTACAGTTACTTATGCCATTGTAGGAATGCTTTATTTTCCTCAATTCATTTATTCCAAAAGTGTCCAACAATAGTACTCACATGAGACCTACCCCATATAGTAAATATGTAGCCCACTAACAATTCACTATACAATTTTAAACATTTGTTAAAAGTGCAATTAACTTAGATGATTTAAAGTTAAAACACCTTAAAGGAAATGAAAATTTGTGAATTCCTTGTGGATTATTGTGATGCTTGTATTAGCTGTTTGAGCTCTCATTTTGACAGCACCCATTCACTGCAGATGGTCCACTGGTGAGCAAGTGATGTAATGCTAAATTTCTCCAAAATCTGTTCCAATGAAGAAACAAACTCATCTACATCTTGGATGGCCTGATTTTTTCATTATTGCCTGAACTATTCCTCAACTATTTAAATGACGGAAAATCAACGAGTCCACCTTTGAGATACATAATAGTGCAATTCATATGACTAATTTATTGAATATTTAAAAAAAATACAGTACTACTGATAATTATTTAAAAAATAATGCGCTTGCTTGATTTGCATGCAGCAGAAAATAT
Source organism: Sinocyclocheilus grahami (assembly GCF_001515645.1). NCBI lineage: Eukaryota > Metazoa > Chordata > Actinopteri > Cypriniformes > Cyprinidae > Sinocyclocheilus > Sinocyclocheilus grahami. The sequence continues at coordinate 36,398 of NW_015506689.1, forward strand.
AAAAAATTTAATTAAAAGACAAATTGTGGCATGTGTAGCATACGGTGTAGGATACGGCTTAAAATAGATTATCCTAAAGTATAGAGAGAGTTAGACATGCATGGGAGTAAAATAGATTTTCCAACTTTCTCATAAGTTGAAAACAAAAATAATTGTCTGGCAATGATGAGAGCAGCTGTGATGTTTGATAAGTTGAAGAGCTAAACTTGCTGGAGTTTCCCAGCCGTTAGCACCCACCTGCCATGCTTTAATTGCTTTTTAGGAAAACAGACTTAAAAAAAAAATTAAGTTGTCCGAATTTGATGACTGAACACCATCTGCCTGCTGTAACACATGCCAGTTTCTCCTGTTGTCCATATACAAGACCACAAATATTCTGTATTCTGTCAGCCAATGCAAGTCCCTGGTGCACTGAACAAGCAAATTAAAATAGCATTATTTATTTATTTACTTATTTTGATCTCAGCTGCTATTTTATTCACACAAAAAGTAAAGAGATCACAGCGAATGGAAAGAAGAGAAAGGAATAGCTTGTGCGCTTGTAGCTAATGGCTCCAACTAAAACTTTATTTCTATTAACCAGTGCTCTTATAGTTTTATTATTGAGAATTTGATTATATGACTGTTTACAAAAATGCATTTTTATGGTATGCTAATCATGCTTGCCTATTTTCATTCAACAAGGGGGGTGACCTTAATTAGCTGTATTTCAAACGATTATATTAAAGCATAGATACCAGCTTCAGTCTTGTAGGCTTCATGAATTATAATGGTGGAACAGGCAATGCTGATGTTAAAATCACTAAATAAATCTCTGTGAGCGAGGTGAAGTACAAAAATATGCTAACGGTGCCGTAGCCTTAGCAAAATATTGCTCATGTTCTTACAGACAGAAAAGGGAGAAGGAGGGAGGGAGAAAGAAACAGAGAGAGAGAAGAGGAGTATGGGGAATAGAGTCAGAAAATAATGAAGTAAAACAAGCTGAATACTGCAAGTCTAACCAGCCACTCTACTACTGTTTGTTCGCTTGTTTGTTTTTTAATGTTTGTTTATTATTTCGCTCATTCTTTCATTCAATTGTTCGCTTGTTTATGCATTTGTTCGTTCACTCATTCGTTCACTCGTCATTTGTTCCCTCATTCTTTCTTTCTCCCTGGTGTGATTCTTATAAAAAAGATGGATATACTTGGCAGCTATAAAGACCTAATGGCAAGAGGAAACAAAATGGACTGAACGGGTCAAGTGGGATTTTAGCAGACCAAGACATGAGGAGCAGTGAGGTGATTATGTTGTTTGATCTCTCGCCCTGAAATCCTGAGCTGCATGAAATGAAACTATTCTCAATGTTTGAAAGTAAGCCAACGGTTCAGCTTGAGGACATATAGCTGGCTGGCAGGGGTTATTGAAGTCTGACTTCTCTCTGAAGAACGATACAGTTTGCATAATATTTCTATAGTATGTCAGACAGCTGTGTTACAGTGGAGACTTATGCCTGAGGCCCGTAGCCAAAGGAATAATCTTCTAGCAAACCTGCACATGGTGGAATAATACAAATACATTTGGGGGTCTCAAATTTGTGGGAAAGACTGTATATGTGCAATATGTTAGAGAGTCTACAGTATAGTTTTTCTAACACATTGCAACAGTACGTCTGAATGACTTATGTAAGCCCTATTTAATTAGGCCTAATATTATGGTCATATTATGGTCATGTCTACCATTTAAGCTGAGCTATTTTAGCATGACATGACTATTTAAATGTAATAAATGAACAAGATTATTAAAAACAGCACAAGATGCAACAAAACAGCGTTCATAAGTCGGTAATTTTTTTTATGTTTCTGAAAGAAGTTTCTTATGCTCACCAAGTACAGTAAAAATATTGAGAATTATTATTACAAATTAATAATAATAAACTGCTTTCTATTTTAATAGTTTATTATTATTTATTTTTTTAATTCAACAGTGATTGCTGCTGATTCTTGAAAAATTATTCTAATGTTGCTGATTTGGTGCTCAAGAACCCTTTCATACTATTATTAATGTATAAAATAGTTGTGGTGCTTAATATTTTTGTGGAAACAAATTCATTGATGAATAGAAAGTTAAAAAAACAGCATTTATTTGAAAGAGATTATTTTGTAAATCTTTACTGTCAGTTTTGATCAATTTAAAAAATAACACCAACCCCAAACTTTTGAACGTTAATATTCGTAGACCAATATTTACAAAAATAGCACAGACTGAATGCAAGAAGACAAATATTTAGCAAATGCACTAAATAACAAAACAAATCATAGTCTGCACAAACAACGTCAGCCATACGGATGAGCATTGCCAGGAAAATTGCTCAAAGCAGGCGATTTGAAATCTGACAGTAATTGTGTTGAAATGTATTGTTAAAGGCACTGAATTTCTTACGACACCTCAAAAGGAGAGGAATTTAGAGATGCAACACCTCTGAAAGAGTCTGATGTGCTGACAGTCCAACAGCACAGTAAAGACAACACACAGTCCAAATCCTCTCCAAAATCCTCCATTTAAAAAAATTCGAACACCGGCCCTAAAAATATTAGAGCTAAAAACATGAGACTACTAGCCATTTTCACAAATCGTTCATCCTTCTCTTTTTCTTTTCTTCACCACTTTTGTCTTCCTCTTTTACAGTTATCTGAGGAGCACCAATCAACACATTCTGTTTGTCCAGCTTTCACTCCGGACAGAGAGCTCTCACTGGAAATGCATGAAGCTGCACTGGCTTGTGAGTAAAACCTGTCGAGAATCGCTCTAGTACGCCACTTTTTCTGGTCTTGCATATTCCAGTCTTACATATTTATTGTTTTGGTTTATAGTTGAGCGGTTTGAGATTAATTATTTGTTGCACATGAAACCATTACGTGCATTTCTACATGCTCTCAGCAGGCAAACATGGGTCTTTTCTAGTCAATACTCAATAGGGCACTCAGCATGATAGGCAATCAACTCAGATCTATACTAATGTTTTTAGAGACTTCGGGCGAGCTTTGTTCGAGAAAGAAACCGCTATTTAATTCAGTCAGAGTATATTTATTATCAGCATTAATTTATAGACTCAGTACGTCTCACCCAGCTGACTGCACCGTATTTTCTGCTTCAGCTATTGTTTGAATAGCAAAGATGCTGTGCAAAATGTCTCCTCAGACTTCAATTTCAAATGCTTTCTTCTTGGATTTTAGGAGCCTATAAGACACACCTCACCGAGTGCCTGTATGGGCTGTTCAAGTTCTTTTAAATGCTTCGGCATGGAAGAATCCACACTTCAAGGTTTCATTTCTTGTAAAATCGCCATTTGACAGCAGCTCTCAGACCTAACGAACAGAAGCGTTTTATTTTGCTCTCCAATATCAGCCCTCAGAACCAGTACACCTTCCTCCAAGATGGTTCAGAAGGACAGAGCAACTGAAGCAAAGGTCAGATGGTCTTAAAAGGAAGACTATTCTTACCGTCCGCTCACTACAAAACACGCCACCAGGAAGATAAGGAGCACAATGCCACCGGCTACAGACACCGCAAGGATTGTGGACTGGTTAGGGTCCCCAATGGCCAGCATATCTAAAGAGGGAGGAAGAGAAAAAGAGACACATTTGCATCAATGTTAACCCTCATGTTCTGTTTTTGAGATTGACTCTTTTTCTGTTTGGCCTCAAAGTCCCCAATGAGTTCCTCTGACTTAATCAAAACCCACAAGAAAGATATTCAGACATTCATCCCACCCATCTATAATAATAATAATAATAATACTATCAATATTATTATTATTTATATACATTATTTTATTATTTAAATGATAAATATTAAACAAATCAATAAAGAAATACATTACTATTGTAATAATACTATTGTTATGTAAAATAAAAATACGTATTTAATAATAAAAAGAACAACAACAAAACTAAAATAAACAATACTGAAACTTTAACCTTCTGTTTTAAAACAGGCTTGTTTATTTCTGTTTTAAGTAGACTTGCATTTTTCAAAATATTGATTTTTATGCAGTATAGTGACATTGGTTGTGAAAAATGTATTGTATTTAGCCTATTCATGTTTTATACCAAACAAGTAATGTTACATCTTTCATGGAAAACCTTTGAACATGTTATCAACAAAGTATGTTTTTTTAAAGTATGTGGTATCTTAGACCCCAAAGAGGGTTAAATATTTAGCTTCAATGTCAAACTTTGCTTTGGTTCGCTCTGAAAAACCAGAACCAGCTGCATTCGGCCACTAAATATGTAGACGAAGGCAGGAGTCAATTTTCTAATTTACACATGCCATCCAAATAGGTATGTTAACAGAGGGAATAACAGGCTCGGTTTGAAAGTTTCACGGCGAGAATATAGATTTTATGCTGCCGCAATCAACTCATTACTCAAAACAAATACAACATTTATCAAGCCTGGCAATGCATGAGTAACCACCTCTTTCAGGGAAATGGATATCTCCAGCAACAGGAATTGGTTTAGAATTCCATTCGACTCCATTTAAAATCTCAGGTATGCACCACATGCAGAAAGAGATTGCAACTTTCTGAGTCAGGACCAGACGCATGAAGTTTGCTAAATAGGAATAGCAGCTATATGATCATACCAAGACTTGTTTTGCCCTTTTTTGACACTTATTTTGACAGGACAATGAGAGATATGATCGGAAAAGACATTGAGAACAGAAAGAACAGGACTGGGGAAATAAGGCCAGCAAGATTCATGGTATATAAAAAACTGGAAACCTTTACAACCAACTTGCATTAAACATGAAAATGCCATTAGATACTATTAATGCAGATTAACTTTAGCAGCCCTAACAAAATAAATTAATTACAACTATAGTACTCTGTAAAAATTAAAAGCAAACTAAAACTAACAATAAGTGAACGTTACAAAGATAAGTTTAAAATAAAAGAAATAAAAAAATTTAATTAAAATTAAATTCCAAATGATAATAACCTAACTTCTAGCCAATGGTTCCATAAAGGGATTTTTCTACATTATCAGACTAAACGCATGCAATTTACAGTACTGCCCATTCTGCTCTGATGTTTGTATGAACAAATGCACGCGGTGTAAGCCGTTTATGAATGTCACCGTGAGCCAAAGGCTTAAGCATATCTCATATAATTAAAAGAGCAATTACTATACTGGACTCCGTCAACTTTCAGCTTGGCAGATCAGGTCCGCTGAGCTCTGTGATATGCTTCCAGAGATGCTCGCTGGGCCGTAACGTACTTTAAATTAGGTGCATATACCACAAGGTCTCTGTGTTTACCATATGCCCCAAAGCCTTTTAAAATGTGCCTCCATTCTTTGATCCACATAAAGAAACATAGACTCAACATAGCCTTGTTTGTCCTCACAAGACATGGCGACACAGTGCTCACCTCCCAACGAGCATAAGCAGGAGGTTTGGTAAATAAGTCACACACTTTAAGTTTTCTATTAATCAAATAATCCACAAAATATTAAGCAGCACAACTGTTTTCAACATTGATAAAAATGTTTCCAAATCAGCATATTAGAATGATTTCTGAAAGATCATGTGACACTGAAGACTGGAGTAATAGCTGCTGAAAATTCAGCTTTGCCATCACCAGAATAAATTAAATTTTAAAATATATTACAGTTAAAGTTTTAAATGATAATAAAATTTCACAAAATTACTGTTTTACTGTATTTCTGATCAAATCAATACATTTATTGAATTAAATAAATGCCTTTTTCAATGTTCAAAAACATTTTTTAAAAATCTTACCGACCCCAAACCTTGGAATGGTAGCGTAGAACAGAATTTGTACACAAACTTTTTAATGCTGTCAATGTTTGTGTCTAAAAATCTAGAAATAACTGAAACTACTGCATGGAAACACAGAAAAGGCATAATAAAGAATTCATACAAAAACGGAGGTTAATGGGATAGTTCACCCAAAAATGAAAATTCTGTCATCATTTACTCACCCTCATGTCGTTCCAAACTTGTATGAGTTGCTTTCTTATGTCGAACATAAAAGAAGATATTTTGAAGATTGCTGGTAATCAAACAGTTGGTGGTTACCATTGACTTCCGTAGTATTTTTTTTTCCTACTATGGAAGTCAATGGCAACCACCAACTGTTTGATTACCAGCAATCTTCAAAATATCTTCTTTTATGTTCGACATAAGAAAGCAACTCATACAAGTTTGGAACGACATGAGGGTGAGTAAATGATGACAGAATTTTCATTTTTGGGTGAACTATCCCTTTAAAATGCCCAAAAAAGAAAACTGCTGAAAAAAGTATAAAATCATTACCCTCATGACTGGTCTCCAGCTCTATCTCCCCACCGTAGTTGCCGTAGCCTCCATCAGTGCGCGCCCTCACTCTGAACACATAGGTGGTGCCTGGCTTCAGTCCTTCCACTGTCATTGTGTGGGCTTTGGTCTTCAGAACCGTGTAGTTCTGGTCTCTTTGGTTCTGGAATGGAAAAACAAAGCAACATTCACTTTCACTCACAGTGAGATTGATTTGTTTAGTAGGATTTAGAGATTGAGGACAGACAATGATGGAAAATTTTGACTTGAATAGCATTCCTGTCAGATGTTATTGCGGATTTGAAAATGTTTTACTAACACTTATACTACCGTTCAAAAGTTTGGAGTTGGTATAAATGTTTCTGAAGGAAAATGTTCTTATGCTTACCAAAACTGGATTTAAAAAAAAAAAAAAAAACATACTGTTAAAAAACAGTAATATTCTCAACTAGTATTACGATAAATAACTGATTTATATTTTAATATATTTTAAAATATAATTTATCCCTTTGAAACAAAGCTAAATTCTCAGCAGTCATTACTCCAGCCTCAAGTGTCACATGATCCTTCCGAAATCATTTTAATATGCTGATTTGGTGTTTAAGAAACATTTCTTATTACAATCAATGTTGAAAACAGTTCCAAGTAATATTTTTGTGAACACCATGATGCATTTTTTATTCATTTGATTAATTCTATTCATTCTTTGATGAATATAAATTACATAAAAGAGGTTTTATTTGAAATAGATATTTTTAAACAATGTCAATTTAATGCATCCTTGCAGAATAAAATACTTTTTGAACGGCAGTGTAATACTGACAGTTTAAAATCACACTTTCTCTGCAAATTCTTTCAGCAGACATTTCTGTATGAAATTATCAAAGTTAACAAGCCTTCTGTTAAGTCTTGCTGCAATGCTATGCTAACAATGTTAAGCATTCAATCTTGTTAAAGCTGCTTCAGGTAAATGGCAGGGTGGCAGCATTGATGTGCAGCATGTAGAGCAGCAGAATTTCGAGGCTGTGCAGTAGAATATGACATAAGAGGATTAATGAAGGATATTATTTCACCAGCACGTTAACACTGTAGCGAGTACACTTCATAGAGGCAGATGCTGGGGTGCTAACAGACCAGGCAAAGGCTTTAATTTACATTGTTTGACATGATTATTGGTGTGATTATATTTACATGAGTCAGACATCTGCAGTGGTGTGTGAATGTGAGTCTATGAATATTGTGTGTTGATTAATTTTGTAGTAATTACCAAGACTGCCAGCTAACACTTAACATGGCAGATTCACATCTTCTCTGATGCATATTGTACACAAAAATGGCAAGAGCTGGCTGAAAGCGCTAGTTTGGATATGGCTGACTGATACTGACTTATAGTCAACAGTCTGGCTATGCATTACACTTACATTCACACATTTGGCTGACGCTTTTATCCAATGTGACTTGCATTCAAGGTACACAGTCTAAAAAAGTCTAACAAAATCTTGCAATATGATATTATAAACTGATTATATAAACCTAGAATGGACAAAAGGAATCAGCCACTAGCTACCAGTCACTGAATCAGTCCAGCGATGGAGCCAAAACCCCTTTCAAAATAAATAAATCTCTTCCAAATATTAAAGAGCATCTCATAACCAAATGGGTTCTGGGAAAGACTTGGTCTATGTCCACCACACCCAGAATGTAGGAGGGCAGAGCAGGTTTGTTTCTGAGGGCGTGGGATCGTTCCAGTTCCAACAAACACAGCATGAACCACATGATCTCCAATGCCAGACACCCATCTGGGCAGTCAGTCTGAGCTGACATCCCATAATCGCACAGCAACCAGTATGTGTGCCAGACTAGACTGGGTCAGTGCGACTGCATCTGTGCAGGATTGATGTAAAAAAACCAAACTTTTGCCTGTGACCAGACAGTATGCTTTGAAAGCTTAAGAATAAATCTTAGAGGAGATGCCATATTTAAATTGATGGGAATGAAAACTGAAATTTATTTTTTATTTAAATGTATTATTATTATGTATTGAATAAAATATAATAGGAATTATTGGATGTACTGTATATTTCTATGCCTCATAGCTTTGGTTGCATTACTTATAAACAACTGTGTGTCAGCATGTTCCCCTTTAGTCTGGATGTGTGTGTGTGTGTGTGTGTGTGTGTGTGTGTGTACAGGTCTGTTACAGTGAAGGCATTCTCTCTGACCAGAGATGTCAATATATAAAACATAAAATAAACTAAGATAAAATATTGGATATAATGAGGTGCAGCTTGTTCAATGTGTACGGGTTCAGTAAAACAAACAAATTTTTTTCTGATCTGAGATGTCAATAAAAAATAAATAAACAAATAGAGTTCAGAATAGAGTAAATACAAAGAGTTCAGCCCATTCAATGTGTACAACATGTTCAATAAAATAAAATAAAACTTTTAAATGTTGGATATTATTCAGCCTGTTCAATGTGTACAACAGGTTCTAAACAAAACTAAACAAAAATACTGGACATTAATTTCTGTATGGACTATATCTTTAAGCCACACAGACTTGATTTCATTACTTATTAACAACTGTGTGTTTGCACGTTCTCCTTTAGTCTGGATGTGTTTGAGAGTCTGTGTATACACTTGTGTTTCAGTGAAGGTATTCTCTTTGATCAGTGACGTCAACCCTGGTTTCATTCTCCCGTTATAATTAAAGAGCTATGCGTATATGTGAGAGCAGCCAGCTGTGGCGTACAGTGTCTACTGATTGCTTTCATTCCCAAAGGCATGATGATGCTTCAGCCCTCAATTACACATGCCAGGGCTGCCTGGACAACTGCAATCGTTACAGCTTTTAATGGAGGTCAAAGAAGCATGTTTGTAATCTGTGTGCGAGGATGATAACTCTGCTTGTTAGAGTAATGCAGATGGAAATAAAACAGGAGAGAATAAGAAGAGAGGAGAGGAGATGTACCTTCTCATAGTAGATGACTTCATATTCCACAATGACTCCGTTTGGTCTGTCGGGTCCCTGCCAGGCCAGTGTGATACTGTCTTTACTCTTTCTCTCCTTCAGGATCACATTCACTGCAAACAGAGTGAGACAGAGCCACAATGAGAGAGAATTCTCATTTTTGCATACAAAATGGTAAGATTATATCTATACGTATTCAAGACCACCTCAGTTCAATCGCAGCTTCTTGACCCACATGGTTTTATTCCAGTTACACCTCTATTGATACAAAATAAAGCCAGCTTACAATCCCTTACAGACTTGAGAGTGCTTTACACACAGACACAGAAGTGAAACCTTTGTCTAAAGACAGACAAAGGGGGGCCACACAACAGCAGGTAATTGCACTCCTGAAACACAGTCTAACACCTTCTCTGTCTCTCTCGGCTGTCCCTTCATCTCTCTCACTACAGCAGGACAGACACGGAAAGAGAATGAGAAGGGGGAGGGAGGGAGATGGCAGTAGCGACAGCGGGTCTGATATTTGGTCAGATGGTTGGAGGTAAATTCACCTGGTGTCCTTCACCTCTTCTGTGCTCTGAGATCTGTGAACAGCCTTCAAAATTACACCAGACATGCACACACACACACACACACACACATGCAAATACGGAAACTCCTTGAAGACTATATTTCTATTTAAAGAATCACAGTTCTCACCAAAATATTAAGCAGCACAACTGTTTTCTACATTGATAATGAGGAGAAATGTTTCTTAAGCACTAAATCAGCATATTAGAATGATAGCTGTAGTAACGTGAGACTGAAGTAAAGAAATTTCATAATACATTAAAATAGAAAACAGCTGTCAAACTGTAACAATATTTCACAATATTACTGTTTTACTGTATTTTCTACCACTTAAAACGTTAAACAATACTGTATCTACTTTTGATTTCCAAAATATCTTACTTAATATAGTTGTATATAATATAATATATCATATATATATAACAAATATGTAATAATTAAATAAAAAATTAATAATGCAAAATCTGATGGCCTAGAATTTATGATTTTATTGATCTTCATAAAAATAAATTCATTCATTCATTCATTAAAAACATAAATGCAAAGAAAGAAAGAAAATTATTACTTTGATTCTTAAATTGATTATTAATTTGGTTCTTGATTTGCTTTTGCTTGCTGTGTTTTAAAACACTAGTACATATAAACTACTTAGCTGTCTAAAGAACTAGAAAGTAACAAATTATGAAATAAATAAACTAAATAAATTAAATAAATTAAAATGCATCTCCCATTGCATCAGGCTGAAACAAAAAACGTTTTGTGGAAGTTTTATTCTGAAGAGTGTGCCATTAAATGTGCATTTTATGAGAAGCATTCATTCCTAAATTGCTCTAAACTATATAATATTCAGATTCATGTTGGTTCATGCTTTGACGTGGCTGAATGTATAAATCATTGGGATCTTTGACCCTGTTCTGACATTAAGCGCTTCTCTCTCAGCATGTGCCCGTTCTGCTCAAGAGCTTCCCTCTACAGCCCGAACACCTTCATACATATTTAATACCTCAGACGGAGCCTTACACAAGGCCCAATACCACGATGTACACATTCACAAACACACATTTAATGAGAACACACCTGCGCTGATGATGACCCTTGTCAGCCCATCAGAGGTGTGAGACAGGAAGTTGTGAGGGCAGTTGTGCCTTCAGCACATTTTCACATGAGTCCTGACTTTAGATAACATATTCGATGACATGTATTATTTAGAGCATTTGGATTACTATGAACTTATGAACTTCCACAGAGGTTGTGTGTGTGAGAGAGAGAGAGATGGGAATCTGCAAATGCCAATCTGGTAGAACAACAACCCTCTGGCTGTACCGAGCCTCTACTTTGTCCGATATCGAATGCTGGGACCTTGAGCTGAGCAACATCGCTGGGGAAAATTCACAATACGCTGCATCACAAAGACCAGGTCACAAACGCAAACACACACTAAACTCAAGGGCTGTCAAACACTGGAGGCTTTTGAGAGATCTCATTGAATAAAAAAGATAACCTTCACTGTCAAGAGTAAAGGTTTGGGATGTATAACATTTTGAATAAGAAAGGGAGAAAAACTGAAAAGATAGACATTATTTACCTCTCATGAAACAGAGACACACCAACATTGACTGCAAAATAATTTGGAGTGTGTTATGTTTATGGAAATCTAAAGAGGACCTCTTCACAGAAAAACAATTACCTCAGGCATGCTGGTTTCCAGTTTATCAACAGGTAGCGTTGTGCCGGCTTTGGCATTCAAAGTGTAACATTGCGTCCAAACCAGGTCCAACACGATGCAACATTTGAACACTGAATAATTTATCAGTCTAGCAAAATGCTGCATGAAGTGACAAAATTTCAGTCAGATCCAGTCAGATGATGTTAGGTTTTAAACCATCAGATTTCACTGCGGGCACAATGCAACAAAAATATATACCAAGCAACATTTAAACATTATCATGGAAGAAAAGACACAATGTACCTGTCTGACTGGTGGTGATGTTGACAGTGACTTGTTGTTTAGGGGTCGGGCTCAGATCGGACACTCCGTTCACCGCCTCTATGCTGAAGGTGTAGTTGGTGTTGGACAGCAGGTCTGTGATCAACACTTTAGGGATTGAGAGACCAAACTGTCTAGGTACAAAGTGGACGCTGTTGCTGCAGGGGCTGCATGTCTTGCCGTCATTGGCGCACTTCCTGCAGTGGACGTTGTAGGTGACGTCCCCTCGGCCGCCGCTGTCTCTGGGAGGACTCCACTCTAAAGTCACAGAGGTGTCGTTGAGGGTGGAGATGGGGTTCTCGGCTGCAGATGGAGGTTCTGGGAGCAAAAAAAGAGAGAAAATACAGAAAGAGTGTGCTTTTAATTTGCTCAGTTTGTTTGTAAATGTAGTTTGTGTTTGTGCTGTATGAATCTGTACCGGTAGTTTTCGGCTGGTGGTTTGTGACCCAAAAAAGGTATGTTTAAATAAAGATTTAAATAAATCATAGGTTTATTACATTTTAAAGGAGGAAAAAAAACATTTCGTAGCTTTTTGGTGTATTCACTTGGTAATTATGATTCAGACTATCACAATATTTAGTCCAGTGTTTGTTTCATATCTTAAATTGATTGATCACACATCTTTGGCAAATACATGCACAGATTCATTTATTAATTTTTAAGTCAGTTTTCTTATATAGAACAACAGCTGAGATCCAGATGTAAAAATCCCATTCAATTTTTCCAAAGAAATTAATATAGAAATCTCTACAATTTTTTTTACATATTATTTGTGCATATATATTTTATATTTAAATATTTTTTACAGCTATTATAATAAATAAAAAGGAAAAATGTAAAACATAAAATTAATTAGTATCATTCAGTTAATATCACTCAAATAAATAAAAACTGACAGATAAATCCTTAAACTCTCAAACAATCATGTGCATTAATATTTATATTAAATATGATTTATTAAATGTATTACATATTGTTGTATGTATTCTAATGAATCAATTACATCAATTATTATTGTTTAATTAATATAAAAATTATTCAATTTCCCCATAGAAATTGACATAAATCCCCATGAACTTAAACCTACATTCACAAATAAGATTATAATTATTATAATATAATTATATTTATCTAATAGTAATAAATACTTAAAGGGGTTCCTTTTGGGTGACCATGTGATGTAAAATGTATATCTTAATGTCAATGTAAAATATAGCAAACAATGCTCATAAAACCTGGAGGTTTTCCTGTGCTGTTTAGCTGGAACTTTAACACTAAATGCTTCCCATATTGCCTTGATGCAGTGCATTAAGGGTAACATTCATTCGAACGAGGGCATGATAATGAGAGGTCTGAACAGGTTGTGGGATGGATAGTGCTGCCATGGGGACTTTTCTTTAATAGTCTGTTAAAACCTGCAACTATGCACAACTACAGTAAAGGTTTTTTAACACTACTCCATTCAGCAGGGTGTCTGCTCATTGAAATAAGTTCCCATATGAGTGTGCAAGATGAAAACAGGAAAATACAGCCCAAAGGAAAGATAATAAGATAGGAAGATCAGCCCATGCACATATTCCACATGGACACAAATTGTTTTGCAAAGCCAAAGTAATCAAACACACTCATCTCTTTTCCTAGAGAGTGATGGTTGCTTTCACTGCTCAAAGGGTTTGAAAAGTCTGCGAGAGAGCTTCATGATAGAGAGAGCAAATGAAGCAGAGGAAACGGGGGATCAGGGTGGAGGAGTTTAAATGTCTGTGGTGATGACATTTCACCAGAGCTACTAGCTGCTGGTGGAAAGGGAAGGTTCCTCCGGGACACAGACAAGTGTGTGTTTGTGGTCACCTGTGGATGAAGAAGTCTATATGTTGCACAACCTAAAGATCATTCCAGCCACTGAGATTAAAGAGAGTGTGTTCTTTTAAGGGTCAAAAAAGGGTCTGATCAAATTGTGTACAAACAAATTTAGAACAATGATTAGAACATATTTATTTTCCGTTATTTAAAAGTGAAGTATATGATTTTAAACAAAGAAATGAATCATTTTGTTTAGCAAGGATGCATTAAAATATACCTATTTCCATTTCATGCTATTCTTTTGAAATTTCTGTTCATCAAAGAACCCTAAAACAATATATCCCAGTTTGCACAAAAATATTCACAGCACAACTGTTTTAACCATTGATAAGAAATGTGTCTTGAGCACCAAATCAGCATATTAGAAGGATTTCTGAAGACTGGAGTAATGGCTTCTAAAAATTCAGTTAATAAATTACATTTTAAAATATGTTAAAATAGAGAACTGCTACTTTAAATTTGAATATTATTCAACAATATTACCGTTTATATTGTATTTTTGATCAAATAAATGCAACCTTGATGAGCATAATAGCATAATGGCTGTTTTCAAACCGATTTTCCAAACATTTTGGGATACTGCATAAAAAAATGCTGGATGGAAACACTAAGATGTGAATTAAATTTCCAAAGTTGGCATGAAAAATGCATAGTCTCGTTTGAGGTGTAAAAGTTAAGACATGCACATAAACTGAATGTGATGTTGTTGACACATGCATGTGTGTGATTTACAGCTGGTTTCTAAGTAATCACATTAGCACATCATTTTTATTTGCCGGCACATGATTTTCATATACAGTATAAACGGTCTAATTTCACTGCAAGCAGAGTGCGTGTGTGTGTGTGTGTTTGGGGTGGTAGGTGAGTTTGTGTGTAAGTGCGTGCATGATGTACTACAACTGAAGGTCATTAAGTACATCCATATGTTTAGCTGCACGCATGATTTGCCTTATCAGATGAATGAGTCCTTTAATTAGAATCTGTTGTATTGGGTTCTTTCTTTCTTATTCATTTCTTTCTTTTCTCTCTTTCATTACTCCACCCTTCTCTCACTCACACACATACACATATATATATAGGCAATGACTCACTATTCTGGTCTATATAAGGTGACCTCACCAGCCTTGTAAACACAGCGCTAAACGTCCAATCTGACGTGATGTATGATGATGAGACAGTGATGGAGGTGAAAATGTACTGAGCCCAGTCTATAAGAATAAATAAGGAAAACAGCCTCCAGCTTTCTCTTATTAACAATCTGTCCTCCATCCATCCGTTTTTTCATGCATCTGCCGTCTGTCCATCCATCTGTCCATCCATGCATAATTAGAACTATCCATTTAACCAACTTTCCATCATTTTATTCATCTATGCATCTATTTATTCCTCTTTCCATCAGTTCATCCATTCATCTACCCATCCACCAATCCAGCCACCCACTACTTATCCATACACTTATAATGTACATTTATGCATTCCTAATTACCTCCACCTATCCATTCATCCCTCTTTCCATCAGTTAATCCATCCATTGATCTCTCTGCACATCAACATTCATGCATAATCTATCTAACATTGATTTATTGGTGTAGTGCTGGATCACTCACGGGTACAGGCCATTGACCGCGGGTCCATGTCAGCTCTGTAAAATCCCTTCTCGCAGGAGCACTCGGAGGCTTTCTCCTGATGGGAGAAACTGTTAGGAGGACACTTGGTGCAGTAGGCGTCCATGGAAGAGGCCTTGTAGGTACCCGGCCCGCAGGCTGCAAAACAGAAACATGAAGACTGAAATGTTAGACATAAAGCTTCACAGAGCACTCCTGGAAAACAAAACAAAACATACAATGAAAAGAGAAAACAAAACAAAAGTTCTGAAAAAAACTTTTTCATGAAAAAAACAAAACAAAAGTAAATGGAACTAAATGAAAAGAAACTAAACAAAGTGAAACAAAACAAAAACAAAAACAAAAAAACTAAACTAAATTAAACCACAACAAAAACAAAACAAAACAAGTCATACCAGCTTAAAGTAGACCAGTTTTTAAAGAATATCTGTAGAATATAGAATATAGAATATAAATGAACAGCTTGGCCAACAGAAAAACATGTAAAACCAGCTGTCATCAGAAGCGAATAGGATGAGTTTGGGACATGACTAACTGTTTGTTAGTTATTTGAGTAACCTGTTTATAAACAGTCATTATTTTTGTTATTTATTTATTTTTAAAGGCTCAGAAAGTACACGCTTCAGCTGTAAATACACATTCCTTTTTCCTTTTCAGAGTTGTTACAGCATCCCGTGTTCTGTAAAAATGGGTCAGTCAACACGGACTTAAATAACCAGTGGAGAAAAACGAGCCCGAGTGCCGGAATTACAAATAGTTTCTTGTAGCAGAGCGTCCCTAAAGGACTTTGCAAAACCAAAACACATCCTTGAAACCTGGATTCAAATTCCAACATTTCCCTGCCTCAGATTACACCACGAATATGTTTACAAACCAGACACCGGCAACCTGACTCTCCTCTCCAAATGTGGACATTTCTGAAAGGGAAAACAGCTATCTCACTTTCTCTTTTCTAACTATCTCTCTTTCTCTTTCCCATCTTTTTCGCATCTGCCTCTCACATTCATTTGTTTGCCTCAAAGCCCCAATAGATGACCCAATTTCTTGGCCCCTCTTAGGAACCGCGAGAAATACGTGGAGGAATTCAGCCATTTACCCATTTACAAATGCAAAGTGTCTTCACAAACACAGGCCTGAGAGAAGGAGTGCATAGAGGAGTAGATGAAGATGGCAAGTACGACTTTAGCATCACTCTAGCTCAAGGCACCAATAAAAAACACCACACAGGGCTTCTGCATATTCTAATGCATGTAAATTCGGAGGCCGTGTGAATGTTAATGAATTGGAAAGGGCATATTTATTTGATTGCTTTGCTGCTTGGCACTCGTTGAGGGGATGTTGGTGGGAGGGAGGTGGTTCATGATGGCGTGTCTCAGGGGTAGAGACGTAAATTCACGGCGCAGTTAATGCGAGAGTGTTAGCAATCTGCACCGTGAGCAAATTAGACAATCCTGCTGGCCGCCGAGGTCAAGCCATTGCTAGTGTCGGAAACGCAATTCAATTGATGGATCAATGCAATGATGAATTTATCCTCGCCTTGATTGCCTGTGTGAGTGGTGAAGGTCATGGATTTAATCAAGGTCTGGAGCTCCTCTGCTCGCCCATAAATCCACACCCAGCAGAGAGCTGCATGCTAACCCTGCAACGTCAAGATCCAATCTCCACCTCATTTGCAGCTGTCTTTTTTTTCCCTCTAAAAACAATTAATATAAATGCAATGTGTAACTTTCATAAGCATCCAGTGTTTCTTTGATTTATCATGGGAGTCATATTTCATTTGTGTTGTTTTCCCAGTATAAATATATAAACATTATTTTAAAAAGTGACTTTAAGGTTGGCATGAAATGGAAATTGTGATAATCTTTTTTTCTGTATTGTGATGCATATCTAAGTGTAATGGCTTACTTAATTCAAAGGGATAACAAGTTCATTTTTCTTCCTTATTATTATTGTGCCATGCTCTGATTACACAATACAAAATAATAAAACCAGTTATACAGTATATTTAAAAACATATATTGCCCCCATAAACGTCAATGTATTTAGCTACATTTTATTAGCAAAAGTAATAATGTAGCTACCTACTTATATTAAAACGGTAGCTTGACTGCTAGTTTAACAATCAAAATTTTAATTAAACTGACATACCAACAGATTTATATATTGTGAAATGGATTACTGAAAAAGAAAAAAATGGGTTACACTTTATTTCGATGGTCCACTTTAGACATTCAACTAACTATAACTTTGTAACTTTGCAACTACATGTCAACTAACTCTCATTAGAGTATTAGTAGACTGTTAGGTTAGGGTTATGGTTAGTAGAATAAGCTGACATACTTGCAAAGTTATACTCATAGTCAGGAGAATGTCTGTTGTGGAACCATCAAAATAAAGTGTTAGCAGATATTAAGCAGACAGTCTATTAATATTCTAATGACTGGTAGTTGATATGTATTTGCAAAGTTACTTAAAGTTAGCAGAATGTCTAAAGTGGACTATCAAAATAGTGTTACCAAAAAATGTAAGATGGGGTCTTGGTTCAGTCCATCAGTTGTTGATTGGATGGAGACAGGTCTACATAGAAGTTTATAGTCCTTTTTAAGAAAGGGGTGGGGTTTATGCTAATTAAATTATTGGAGAAGTCCGACATATGTAACCAGAGAGAAATAATTTCACCGGTAAACTGAATTATGATTGATTAAGATTTTGGGTTACACTTTACTTGAAGGGGTGTGCATAAGACTGGCATGACACCTTCATAATCATGACATGACACCTACATAATCATGACATGACACATGTCATGAATATGAAGGTTTTTTTATGCATGTTTATGACAACTGTCATTAAGTGTCATTCGCTCAGTTATGTAATTTTTAATGCAAAGATGACATTGTTTGAGATGTCTTTGTTATGGGCTATGGTTAGGGATAAGGGTAGGGGTAGGGTTAGGTCAAATAATGTCATATTTGCATAAAAAATTACATAACTGAGCGAATGACACTAAATGACAGTTGTCATAAACGTGCATAAAACCTCCTTCATATTCATGACATGTGTCATGTCATGATTATCAGAATCAGAATAAGAAGAGCTTTATTACCAAGTATGTTTACACACACAAGGAATTTGACTTGACGACAGGAGCTTCCAGTGTAGAAGAAAGTACAAACATAGTGCAGACATACATGATAGTGTAGACATACATAGGAATAACACAGTAGGGATGTAATATAAAACTA
>NW_015506689.1:55802-57745 GCF_001515645.1 Sinocyclocheilus grahami
AAGTCCACCCTTAACTTTAACCACACTGAACCTGCTGATCAGCAAAGTTGTCCTCGAAGGTTAAGGAAGGAAGCCACAATTTTCAGCATGGTAGCAATATGAGCTGCACGCATCTCAGTCGATGTGTCAGTCTGTCGGATCACCGTGGGGACACCACATCCAATTTCAGTGATATGTCTATTAAATACCTGTTAAACTGCATTCTCACTGCCAGCGACTTGTTGATGCGTGTCACTCGTCTCTGTGCTGGAGTTGGGTATAGCTGCAACTCAGAGATCTTCAAGAGGAAATGTTTATTTTATAAAGAATGCAAATGAAATCATATAGTTCATAAGCATTCTCGTTATCATTGTAACTATTTGAAAGAAAGCAACCATTCTTATGGAAAGCCATTTCTTTTCTAAACATTACACCCATCTGAACACTTCAGTAACCTCCCCATTCAGACGAAGACAGACAAAGACTTTAGAATCAGAATCAGAATCAGAATCAGAAGAGCTTTATTACCAAGTATGTTTACACACACAAGGAATTTGACTTGACGACAGGAGCTTCCAGTGTAGAAGAAAGTACAAACATAGTGCAGACATACATGATAGTGTAGACATACATAGGAATAACACAGTAGGGATGTAATATAAAACTAGTATAATAAAAAAATAAAAATAAAAAGGTGTCATGTCAGTCTTATGCACACCCTTTCAAGTAAAGTGTTACCAGATTTTGTTTTTTGTTTTTTTGTTTTTAATTAAAAAGTCTTGGACGAATCATTCACAATAAAATCAATAGCATTTAGAAAATAGACTGAACTCATGCCGACTTCAAACTATGAATTTAAACTTGTAGTTTGACAAGCAAAAGTAGTTTTCCCAGCACTGGTGCAAACAGCTAGGCTATGGCTCCAACTGTTCCATTCTCCCTGGAGGAACACATGCATTCCAGAGCTGTGATCTCAGTAACTTGGATCAATACTTGTCACTGAACATGTTCATTGATATGATGTACTGGTAGGGAAACCTCACCTGTTAGCGAGGCACTATCAAACCATAGCAATGATAAAGACATGCTTTACCTGCTGAGCTACAAAAACAAATTAATTTCATTAGACTGTGTAGCATCTGCGTAGGATCATGCTGGAGTGTTGGACTGTTTATGGCTTAAAAGACCTCAAAAACACACACACAATCTGGAGCAAACACACATAGGCCCATACAGCCACAGGAAATTCCCTTCCCATTCAGTCAGTCACGTTCAACGTTACGTCAGTGACTGACCATCAAAAACACACACACAATCTGGAGCAAACACACATAGGCCCATACAGCCACAGGAAATTCCCTTCTGCGTAACAATTTTTGAAAGTCTTTCAAAGTGTTTCTGAGAAAAGAAGTCTATGACCTCCAGCATCTGTTTAGATGACTTTCAAAGACTCAGCTTTACCGCAACCGTTTCTGCAGTATGTACTGATCTCAAGCAGTGAAAATAATACGGCTGGGTCGAAGATTGAATAGCCATAATTTGTTCATTCAGCCAAACCCAAATTATATTCAATGCAAATAATTTCAAGTGATAGTGAAACACTGGAAATTGCTCCTATTGGAGTCATTAGGCTCAGGGAAGCTTGATGTTTATTTGAATAACAGTGTCTGACAGAATTAAAGACATAAGTACTATGTGAGTAAAATTCTTCCCAACAGCATAATTTTCATGTCAGGAAAAGTGAAGGGTCAGGATGGCTGACTAGTTATCCAGTACTTATCAACTCTCTCTGTTTAAATCTAGATTAAAGACACATCTTTTAATATATGTTTAGACTTCAGTAAAGATAGATTTCAGGGGGTGATTTCTTTGTGCCACTGTGTTCTTTTTGGAAGTGTAAGAAAGAGAAAGTGTGTGTGTGTGTGTGTGTGTGTGTGTGTGTGTGTGTGTGTGTGTGTGTGTGT
>NW_015506689.1:57755-74952 GCF_001515645.1 Sinocyclocheilus grahami
AAACGCAAACGCTTCGGGGAGGCGAGAGCTGATGAAAACGATCCACTCGCGAGACAACGTTGTTTATGAGACAAATTTATTTGTCATTTTAATTTACAGAGTAGCGGTCATCTGTGAAATTTGAATACGCCATTGCTCAAATATTTTATGGTGAGAGCATTTTATGATGTTCAATAATTGTGTGCCGTGCTATAATAATGCTTTGGTGGGAAAATAAAAAATGAGAGAGAAAATACAAGCGCTTGAAAAGAAATAAAGCAAGATTTATGTTAAGGATATGCTTCCATTTAATGCACATGAAATGTCTGATCTCAGCAGTACTGATACTATAGTCAACGGTCAAGTGAGTAATCAAATACAGTATGAATAATTCTTCATTTATGAGTTCACTTTTCATCTACATACCCTGATTCACTTCCTCCATCTCTTATATAAAAGTCAAACGGGACCCGACAACCCAACGTACGCCACTGATGAAGTATGACCCGTTTGGGTTAGCCAACTGCAACGCTGTCACATCGCATCGATGTATCACTGATTATAATCTAAACAAATTTTCCCCATGCTAATTGGCTATCACAGCAGTAAACAGCCAGAACAGATTTCAACAACATCCCTCTTTATCCAATCAGACGTCAAAGCAGAGGTGTGCATTTTTCAATTACTGGCCTTTGTTCCGCTAGAGAACAAATTTGCAAGACAGAAAATTACCAACCTCACAGCCGTCGTCGTGCTCATACATAATGCATCAGTCGGAGTTTGTCTTTTTAAAGGAATGACAGTAAGCAAACAGTGCTCTGGTGCTGAGCTCGACCCTCACCTCCTTAATAATATCGTTCACAAAACCTACCTTGCATCAGCATCAATAAGGACAATGTTATCTGCATGTGGAAAACAAAGGCAGGCAATGCCAATTTTTTGGCCTCTGCTTTCCCCAATTTTTCTGCTAAAACTAATCACTAAGCGCTAAACTCTCATGCGTTTACCTGAGATTAACAATGTATGACATGTACCTTGTTTCAAACAAAAAAATGAACGTAGCTGCTAATTCACTGATTTTTGATAACAAGTGAATTGCTGCTGAAAGGTAAACATGGAAAAAAACAGCAGCAATCCGATGGCTAGTTGAGCAAATGGGCCTAAAACCGCCATTGAAAATGAATGTGTCAATCATACTCTTTCCAGAACAGTCTAGGATATGCTAGGGCTTTTTCCTAACAAGTGTGAAAATCATATGAAATACAATCACATCCTGAGAGAGCAATACCTAGTCCCCGGGCTAAACAAGTGTCTGTGTGAGAGAGAATATACTAGCGGAAGTGTCTTGGTGTCTCTCGCTACCTCAGGAAGAGAAAAAGAAATCACACACTCCTAGATAACTGTGAATTACATCCTGGAGGATGACATCATTACTGGAGCACACACACACACACACAAACAAAGGTTCGGTAATCACCAGCAGTGAGTTGCTTCCTGGTCTCTGTGTGATAAGGCTGTGTGGAGACTCACAGATGGAGCTCTAAGAGCTGGTGTTACTAAATCATATGATATCAGGACATGGATGATCAGGATGTGCCCAGGTGGAGGGTGAGGGTCCATCTGATTGCCCACAAACTCACAGGGAAAGAAAATATATATATAGCTTAATTTAGAAATGTTGATTTGGCAACTAACTGAAATAAAAATAAGTTAAAATACTGCAATTACTAAAACTAAAACTGAATGAAAAGTAAATAAAAGTTAAATAGAAATATTAAAAGCATACATAAAAACAAATAAAAGCATAAAACAAAATTACAATGAAAACTAAAAATTAATAATAAATGAAATTAATAAACTTTATATACTACTATAGTATTTATTAATAATTAGCTTAAATTTTTATGCATTCAGTTTTCAGGATAATGCATTACAATACAGTATTATTATATATCATTTAGTACTAGCATATGAATTACTAGCATACTGCATAATGCACTGTATACCGTTTACTTCTTTTTAATATTACACTGCATGAAGTGCTAACGTTTCAAATAGTAGTATGCTACACTGTCATTTTTAACAATAAACAAAGAAGTTTGAACAATAAATCTGTTCCAGTTGTTCATGATTACTCGATAAGGATTTAAAAAAAATAATAATAATTTTGTAGAGACCTATAAAATGCATAATATTATATATTTTTTAAATGTACACGTGTATGCATGCCAAATTACAATTTTTAAACATTTCCCTAATATTGGAATATAAATATCTATACAGGTTTTGCGTAACTGTGGGAACTCTGAAATTTCATTTGAGTGGCGTCCAAACACTGGAATTTTGACAGTATTGCATTGTGGAATACATAATCTCATAAAGTGTGCTTTGGCTGTATATTGCACAGTCTGGCAAATGTTGTAGGTCATCCGTCCATTACATGCATTATTAAACTGTGCATGGTATACACACTGCATACTAATAATTTTTTTTTTTTAAAAAGCAGAAAATCTAGTGTCACCCTGAATCTCCCCATAGCCTGAAGAGAGACATGTGATTGGACCCTGTGGTCGTCAGGGCAATGTCATTTTAATATAACTCTTTCATTTAATAATCCCCTCCCTTAAACAGAATCTTTCTATGGGATTACGAACGGCCTCTCTATTGAACTTCAATACGGAAAGCATCAATAGACACAGGGTGGGAGATAATAGGATTTGACTTGTCTTAAAGCCCGAGGGGCCACCGCAGGGGTCAAGGACATCCAGCACATAAACACGAACACTTCCTCACAACTTCCTCCACATTTTGCTATTTTATATGCAGAGGACGCCCGTGTCAGGCCATTACAACTATCTGATCAGGGTGCGAAATGCACTTGAGCACATAACCTCGGAGCTCTGATGAAATGACGGCTTATTCACAAGGCAATGCGACACAGGTGCTAATGTTATTTAAGAAGAAACAACTGGACTGTATCAGCCAAGCTCGGCGCAAATCACATTCAAATCTCAGGATATGAAAAGCATGGCAGATGATTGTTCCTGCCTCAAGATAAAGGGATTAAATTTCAATGCCTAGTGTTAGATTTACAGGAACTCTTTTTGTCATTCGCTGGCAGTTGCCTTCACTGCAAGGCCTCTACCTTTATCTCCATTTACTGTTTATGATTTCATAAAACTGTAGTATTCTTACGTTTGGCTCAGCCAATCATATGTCAGAAACAACGTATTCTCTGTTCCTATTGGCTGTATCACCTGTCAGTATAGGTAATGCAAATCAGGCATGTTGGGTTGTGTGTTTTACTGCTGAGGAGTTAGCGCTCATGTTGCGTAGCTGAAAAGTGTTTAATAAATAACTACATGCTAAAGCTGATTATGCGTGCATCATCATAAAGAAAACACGACATGGTGTCAGAAGTGGGATGGATGATATATAGAAAAGATGGATGCTGCCGGAGCCCCAATACCCACGATGAACTGGGAAGCAACTAACCTGCCCGAGTCATGGCGCAAATTTCAACAGCACGCAGAGTTAATGTTCAGCGGACCCCTAAAGCAAAAGGGTGTGGATGAAAAATTTAGTTATCTTCTCCTATGGATCGGAGAAAAGGACAGAGACATTTTTAATACATGGTCACTGTCTGCAGATGAAGCAAAGATCTTAAAGTCCTATTACGACCGCTTCACAACATACGTTGAGCCCAAAGCGAATGTGATATTTGCACGTTACAGTTGGCTCAAGCACAGTTAAAAACCATCGCAAGCAGCATGAGTATATCACGTGAACATGCAGTGCACACATCAAAAGGCTCAGTTTCAAAGCAGCATAATGCCAAGTACACAAAGAGATACAGCGCCAGTTTGCAGCCTAGAAATGCTCCTTCCATGAACCCCAAAGGATGCGGCTACTGTGGAAACAAGCGTCGTGTTGATCGCTCTCATTGTCCTGCAAAAGGAAAGGTGTGCAAAGTATGTGGTAAATTAAACCATTTTGCAAAAGTATGTTGCTCTAACTGTGAGAAAACCATTCATGCAATAAGTCAAGAAGGTTCAGACCAGCTTGAGGAGTGTGATGAGCTGTTTATTGACTCAGTGACACAGGGCAGACAGAGCTCAGACATGGAACAGGCTTTTGTGAACATTAAAATAGGTTCAAAACAGCATAAAATAAAGTTCAAGCTGGACACGGGATCCTCAGCTAACGTCATACCCCTGTACGTGTACACCAAATTGGACATGCAGCGCATTTTGCAGCCAACATCTCGCCCCCTGTATGGTTATGGTGGTGATGGCCTGATGGTAAAAGGCAAATGCAACCTGAAATGCAAGCACAAAGACACTGAGATGGTTATGCCATTTTATGTAGTCGACACAAATGCACCCCCTGTCCTAGGGCCAAAAGGATGCATAGATTTTGGCCTCATTAAGATGGTACTGTCAGTTACAGAAACACAGATGGAGGTGCCAGTCTTGGAGAAGTTTGCAGATATTTTCAAGGGGATTTGACTGTTTCCGGGTGAGTGTACCATACACTTAGACACACATGCAACCCCAGTAGTTCATCCACCCAGACGTATTCCTCTTGCATTACGCAGCCGTCATAAAGAGGAACTTGAGAGCATGGAAAGACAGGGTGTTATCGTTAAAGTCACAGAGCCAACCGAATGGGTCAACTCCATGGTTGTAGCCGAAAAACCATGCACAGGTCAGCTGAGAGTGTGCCTGGACGCAAGGGACCTTAACAAGGCCATTAACCGACCTCACTACCCTTTACCCATTCTTGAAGATATAACATCTGTAACGTTTATTATTATTTATTAGCTCTAAAAAGGGGAATATTTATGATTGAAAACCTCCATGTTATGTTCCAGAAAAAAGCGTGATCTGTGCTACAGAGGTGAGCTATTTTGGGCATCTGCTCACTGCTGAAGGGGTAAAGCCAGACCCGGCCAAAGTCGCTGCTGTGAGAGACATGGAACCACCTAAAGACAAAGGAGAACTCGAGACAGTGCTATGGACAGGCAGTTAGAGTGCAGGAGCAAGGATACTGGAAGCCAGCTGTTATCATCAGAGCAGCCAACTCTGAGAGATCATATCATCTGCGTACTGCTGATGGACAGGAGTATCAACGAAACAGACGCCACCTCCTGGACACAAAAGAATCTCAAATTGACAGTTCTGACGTATCAGTAAGGAATGAAGGTGCTGAACTATGTGCAACATCAACCAACAGTAGACCACACAATGACATTGTACATGCACCTGACCACACTGATGGGCTGCCCAAATGCACTACTTACAGAACCAGATATGGACGACAGATAAAACCCAGAGTCATTCTGGATCTGTGATTGTACAAGGGTGTAGGCGGATCGCTGCCCTTTCAAAAGAAAATGCAATGTTCAATGCATTCCAAATGTTCAATTCAGTTTATATTCATGTGTATATGAGATTGTCATAGATGGCTATGCGAATACACGGTATTCTTTGCACTTCAGTCTAATAGTTTATTAGCATACTAGTGTGCATATAATTTGAAAACTGAATTCCTTCTTTTACTTAATATGTTACACAGAATTTTGTACTTTGTTGTATTATTTTATAAGAAGGGGGATGTAGTATTCTTACGTTTGGCTCAGCCAATCATATGTCAGAAACAACGTATTCTCTGTTCCTATTGGCTGTATGCAAATCAGGCATGTTGGGTTGTGTGTTTTACTGCTGAGGAGTTAGCGCTCATGTTGCGTAGCTGAAAAGTGTTTAATAAATAACTACATGCTAAAGCTGATTATGCGTGCATCATCATAAAGAAAACACGACAAAAACCATTCCCTGAATGTATTAGAGTTGGACATTGACATAAGGAGCTATTCCTGAAGGGCTCTAAACAATGACAGGCCTCATTTGTCATGAGAGAGCAGAGTGTATCTGGCAGACAAAGGAGCTGGATATCTCTTCAGGAATGAAGGTGGCGTTGGGAGTGAGATGTAAAACCGAAGCTCTTTGTTTTCCTCTTGGATTTGGATGTCTATGACAGATGTGCCGTTAACGTTTCAGAACAATACTGTGCATGCGGTGGACCGCTGTAACGAAAACATAATTAGCTACACTTTCTGTGCAGGAACATAGAATCTAATAACCTAGAACAAACACAATTAGCAGTTCACAAACCATGCTTTTAGGGTGCTATATATTAGGCCATGGAAAGACAACATATTTCTCAGAAACTGAAAGCATCAATATTGGGTTGAAGGGATAGTTCACCCAAAAAACCAAACCAACCAAAAAACAAATTCAGGAAATGTGCCAACATTAATGTGCATACATTTACTTTTAGAGCCTTCAAACATTGCTTATCCAATCAGAATTCAGAAACACATATGTTTATAAAAACCAGCACTCTGGGGAGAAAAGAAAAAAAAAACCTGTCACTTGTGCGGTACCTTTTCAGAAGGCACACCTTTGTACCTTATTTACCACTAAAAGGTGAATATCAATACCTTAAAGGTACATATTCATACCTAGAGTGTATGAAAGGTAATATTCGAAAAGGCATAATAGGGGCACTTTAAGGCATTGAAAAATACATACATCATCTAAAAGGGACAGACAGAAAAAATACAAGAAGAGAGTGAGAGTCATTGTCGGAGAGCATGATATCAAAAAGTCGTTATGAGTCGATGAATTGTTCAGGTCTACTCCTGTCCTGGAGGCCAGCGAGATCATGGACACTTCTGCCAAACTGTCGTTCTTTACTGAGAAATTGCTGAAATAGAACCAACAATACTACAGTGCAGTAGAATGGACTGCCTATAAAAACGTAATCATTTTTATGTAATTTTTTACAGTATGTTTTATGTTAATTTTAATAATCATTTTTATGTTTAAAAGGTTCATCAATCACAAGACAATTTTAGAAATAGATAAATCTGCTCTAATAAATGAATCCCATCTCTGAACCTGTAGCAAAATGATACAACCTCTCTCTAACCATGTAAAAATAATCTGAAATCTCTGGTCTATCCTGCTCCAAATAGCTATATTTTAAACGTCAAATATGTTCCATTTTGCTATGATTAAAAATAATAAATAAAATAAAATAAAATGGAAATATTAAAAATAATAAAAAGTCTCTTAGGGCAGGGTATTAGGAGGCATTTCCCCCTTACTTTTCAGATTAAAGGATTCCCGGTTGGGTAATGGTTCCAGGTTGGCTATGAACTCTTCCTCCTTCATTTAACCGCATGCATCCCTAGTCACGCTCTCAATTAATTTCTAAAATCACTCTGGCTCTAACCAGCTCTTATTGTGCCTTCTGGAAACTTCTGAGCTGTATATTGTCTACAGCTGTTACCTCGCCTGGGTTATAAGCTCTCCTTAGGGGTTACATAAAAGAAAACTGTGACCTGAAATGTTTTGCCCGGTTAGCAAGCACTGAGCTAAAGCTCTGGAGGCCAAATGGAGACATTCACAGCTTGGCTAAATGCAACCTGAGTGCCTTCTTTCCCCAAACGAGCCCAAATCAGGGCTAAATCCTAATAAGCACTGAAGCAAACCAAATCCCTGTGCCGCTCCTCCTCTCTCTCTCCTCCTCAGTCCTTCGGCTTCTCTCGGAGGGAGAGAGAGACTGACGGCAGGCTGCCAATCAGCTGTGAAGGGGACAGCTCAGACACCATGACTCATCTAACCTCAGACGAGGGGGCCACACACACAAGTGGTCTAAATATAAATCAAACTACAAATATAAATATACATTTTCAAAAAAAAAATGTATTATTATCAGTGTTACTGCTAATAATGCTACAATACTGCTACTACTAATAATAGTTTTTAAAATATATAAAATATGATTAACTTAAATAAATTAATAAATAAATAATTTGATTATGTGTGTGAGGGCCTTCTCATAAATATAAATATAAAAAATTATTTAACTTATTATTATTTTAAAAAAAAACTGTTATTCTGCTTTATATTACTTTGTTCATGTGTCAGGGTCTTCTCATAAACATAAATAATATAAATATAAATATAAAAAATAATTTAACTTATTATTAAAATAATACAAATTATTGTTATTATTATTATTATAGGTTTTTATTTTAACAATTTTAAATAAATGCTAATACATAATATCATAATTTATAATATAAAATGTTATAAAAGTAATATAACAAACAAATAAATATACTTAAGGCCTAAAAAATAAATCAAACTTTACACACACACACACACACACCTGATTATGAGTTGTTTTATAAGGCATTAGGAAAAAGTATGATTTCTAATACATCAGCTATTTGTGTTTTTTTTCTGTTATTCTGCTTTATATTACTTCATCTGTATCAGGGTCTTCTCATTATCCTTAATAAGGGACATGTTTTTGAAAAGATTCAGCCTTGGTAAAAAAGTTGCGTGAATGTACATTCAGATTGTGCATGTGTTTGTATCCTTGTGAATCCCCACATACACACACAAAAAGAGCCAGGTACTGCTGATGGTAAAATAGCACTAAAATACACTAAACAGGATACTTTAATGGAGAGAAGCATCATTCAACATGAAACTCTGCTGACGGCCTCACAAAAACCCAAGAGATTCTTCCTCTCTCACCATTTTCAATCACCTGATGGACAGTGGGACGGGCCGGGCCGGTCTACGATATTGATTTTGTGTCATCCAAGAGAGGGCAGACTCTCTGAAAATTATCTTTAAACTCTTGTCTCTCCTCTTCATGCTAAGCCTGAGCGCTGCAGTGCATCAATAGAAAATCAACATGTCGCTATTCCAGGCTGAGCAGAGCTCCAGATGAGCTGAACTAAGGGCTTTTCTCTGTAATAGCTACAGCCGGCCCACAATCATGCACGGGGCAGCTATTCCCCCGGGAGTTACCTCAACAAAATGCATTTATCTCGTCGGCTGCTGTTTTCTGAGCAAAACGGGTCACTGACTAATTATCTCTGTCAATGAAAAGATTGCTGGTAAAAGAAAGATTTAAAGGGAAAAATAACAGCTACGGTTTGAAGTGCAAAAAAGTGAAGACCTAAAACAGTTGCAGCAAAGGAGAGGAGTGACTGCCCAATTTTACAGCATGTACAAAAGTAATACATTTACATTTACATTTAGTCATTTAGCAGACGCTTTTATAATAGTAATATATGCTATTGATCCCATTTTAGCTAACATTTGGTAGATAGTTAATGCTAAATAATTACTTTGCTAGGTTATTATAATTATATATCATAAACAGATATATTAGTCTATATATTGACAGAGAGATTTTGTATAGACGTCCAAACTGATCATCTGTGAGCAAGGGGGTGAATGGAAACATCCCAGACTTCCCAGGTCAAGTCTTCACACTCTCACACATGAACAAACAAACATGCACACAAGGATATTGGATGCACAGGCACACATTTAGAAAAATTAAAAAATAAATAAAAAACCCTAGCCAGCCCGCATTGCCCCATGTTAGCAGAGCACCATTCAAAAACTGAGTAAACCCTTTCCAATTATTTAGATCAGTGAAGGAGAACAGCATGTTTCTCCTGGCTCGCTGACTGAGGCCATTCCACCACAAAACTTAATTTCCCATCAATCACTGGGACAGCAGTGTGTGGGATGAGGCATTGCTGCTTTGACTTGCTGCACTAAGGTACAAATTGTTGTAGAACATGTGTATTTAGAAACATGATATTTTTCATGTTTCATTCTAGTTTCATTTCATGATTAATTCTTGTTTCATTAAATTTGCTGAATTATTGTCTTATTATAGAATTATTATATGTTAGTATATGTGGGTGAATGAAAAAAGTAAAGAATGGTCATATTTCATCCCAAAATCACAAGATCAAACGATTAAGATCTTCAGGAATGATGACATTATTTTTTATAAAAATTAACAGAATATTAAACCAATCCGCTAATTCTCAGTAATCTACTGTAATTTGGAAACATCTTATTATCATTTCTAGACAATAATAAATGTATGAGAATTGGTGATGATAATTTGATAATTTGGAAGGAAAATGTGTGTAGCTGCCATGAAAATAATGTCACAATGCCAAAAATATTTGTATTTTATTTTATTTTATCATTTAATATTTTATATTGTTTTATTTTTGAGGGTTAAATATGAGCCATGAGCCATTTCTTTGTGACATAAAACAGTATCTACTTAATGTATTCAGGTTGATTCATTCATGTTAAATAATATTTTTGGTTTATTAAAACTAGAAAATGTTTTAGTGTATACTATCATTCAACAGGGTCATTGAAAATGTCTAAACATGCACATCTACAGTGCTAATTGTGTGTGTGTGTGTGTGTGTGTGCCTAGCATTCCCAACATTATGGGGACCAAATGTCTCCACAAGGATAGTAATACCAGTAAATGTTGACCTTGTGGGGTTATTTTAACTTTTTATTTTGGTCCCCATGAGGAAACAAGCTTACAAATCATAAAGAATGACGTGTTTTTGAAAATCTAAAAAGGCTGAAAGTTTTGTGTGAGAGGTAGGCTTTGGGGTAGGGTTAGGGTGAGGGGATAGAAAATACAGTTTGCACAGTATACGTCTATGGAATGTCCCCATAAAACGTGTGTGTGTGTTTATTATAAAATTCTGAAAGTCTAAAATAGTTTCACTGATACAAAAAGTGACCTGCTGCCCAGGCTCCAGTCAGTCAAACAGATAAGCAATACATCTAGAAAAAAAAGAGATACCTTCAGATATTTAGACGGAGAGATAGACAGGAAGTCAGGGCTCAAGCTTTGGTCTCCGTCTGCCAGTTTGTGATTGTTATTCCTCTCTGACCTCTCGGCATTGTGCTGGCCATTTGAAATTAAATAAATATTAGTGCAGGAGCTCTGGAGGGGTCAGGGTCAGAGTCTGACAGACAGCCACAGCAGGAGGCAAACACACACACACACACAAACCATCTTTGAAGACATTCCCATCCCCAAAACTACCCGTAAATGTTGATGTGAATGCTAAATGGGTTAGGAAAAAAGAAAAAAAAAAGCTTGGCGTGAGGCCTGCCATTTCATTCCTCTTTTTCCTGAACACTCCCTGCAAAGAGCGCTGGAAAAAGAGAAGGAGCATCCAACTGTTTGAAAGGAGATGGGACTACACTTAAAAGACAGCAAGGAAGATGAAAATATGGAAGATGAGGAAAAAACAAATCTCCAGAGAAACAGAAAAAGAATTGAGTGAGGTAAATCCCAGCTGGGCGTCTCAGCCTTACTGCTCTCTCAGTAAAGTTTTGCTCCAGATACTCAGCAGTGAGCCACACTAATCACTCACTAATTTCATGCATGCCTACAGACACTATAATCACCCAAACACATAACAAAACCTAAGTCGATCCCAGCTGCATTTCTGCTTATGTGAGTATAGCTGGACGCAGCATGTGTTCAGGAACGGAGCCTAAAGAAATGAGAGAGGACGAGAAATAAAGAGTGTGTTTTGGACAGCAGCATGTTCTGGTTCTGCTATGTAATGTCTAAGCATTCTAGAAGCATTTCAAGTCCATGCAAAACAGGAGCAATGGACATTTTTGCACTGACAATGAAAATTGCTGCCAAAATTTCACTTCAAGTAATTACAGAATTTCCTCAGGCTCTACAAAAATGGACCTACCTGAACAAAGGCAAAACTTAATTTATTTCCTGTAATTCAACAAACAAACAGACAAACAATGAATTAATAAATAAATCAACTAAATCTCAGTAACCTACTCTAATTAAAAATTATTATTATGCTGGAATTAAGAAGAAGAGGAAGAAGAAGATTATTATTGTTGTTGTTGTTGTTGTATTTATTGTTTTATTAGTAATAATAATAATAATAATAATAATAATAATAATAATAATAAAATAATGTAAATAATTATTAAAAATAATATTTTCTTAAATAAGAATTTGTTATAATAAATTGGGAGGAAAATGTGTTTAACTAAAAAAAAATATCACAATGCAAATTAGTCTTAATAGTCTAATTAGTCTTAAATATCTAATAATTATTTTTCTATTATTTTAATGTCTTCTTCAAATAAATAAATAAGTTTGATGCAACATACAACAATCATAGTTGAAGTTGACTATCAAGCAAAGAAAATATGTGAATTGTTTCAGTTGAAAGGCTTGTAGTAGCGAGCAGCAATTCACGATCTGTGAACAGGCCTTTAGCTACAACAGCGTTGGAGAAGAATCATCATGTCTGTTTTTTTGCTGTTTACCTTACACTAGAAAGTGGAGAGTGAGTGACAAACCAAGAGCACAGTGATTAGAAACAGAAAAAAGGCTAGGTGAAGAAAATAGCTTACTAGAGAAAAGGAGTGATAAAAGAAGAGCGAGGATAGGGCTGATTCAGGAGTGAGGGATGCAGAGCGAGTGATGGGAGCTCGCTGTGTGATCTGTGTTGTCATGTGTGAGGATGAGCAGTAAATATTTAACGCTGCAGGCTGGGACTCACGTTGCTGCGGCAGGTGCTACAGCCCTGTGCCTGCTGTCTGGAGACTGCTCTCTTTCTCCCCACCAGATTCTTTCTTACCAAAGTAAACATGCACAAAATATGTAGTGACACTCACAACTAGAGCAAAATGCAAATCACACACACAAATGTAGTCCTCTTTAGGTTTTTATATTTGAATGCCTGTGCTTTAACATCAAAATGCTAACAGCGAACTATATTTTAGCCGTTAGACAGGGTGCATGGTAAACAAGATGTCGCTACAGCCATATACACGCAGAGACAGATGTATGTAGTTTTGCACATCCCTAGTGCCATGTTATTTTTTTAAGGCATTGGAAGTTCTCTGTCCATGTTCTTTTTCTCAGATGGAGGAATGCCAAGACTGTGTCGCACTCAGTGCCATTTATAGGATAAACTGAGCACCAGTTAAATAAAGGTCTATAAAACTGCGGCCCAGCTTTCTGCAACCAAACCACCCTGAAACCTCCTTCTGAGCACTTCTGTGCATGAAATATCTGACATGAAGAAATACAAACAACCCCCTGCTCTCCAAACCTCACATCTCTCACTGGGAGACCAGAGTCAAACTAAGCTGTGTTTCTCAACTCTAAAGAACTAGCCTAATTTTATTCTCTGCTTAGCGGGAACCAGGAGAAACACATCCATTTGGTCTGATCGAATGTTTTAAAGTATCATTCAATGTCCCAAACAGTATGTAGTACTTTTAATATAGATTCAAGAAACAAGGAGTAGAAAGTGTCTGGGGAAAAGCAAACTGAAAGTATATATAGACAAATATAACAATTAAAATGAATACATTTAGGTATTAGGTTTCAGCAAATTACATCCTGGCTCTGTTAATCTGACCCCCGGCCCACATGGCAAGTGATGATTCTTCTTGCTGACAGGCACACGGAAAGACATGCATGCACACATTGTGTGAGAGAATACACTGTCAAACACTGATAACAGTCCTGACCTGACACAATATCTCATCCCTATTTACTCATTCACACACCACCAAACTCCTGTGCGAAAGCTGGCAGACTGTCCATGGGCCATTGTTCCTTTCATCTTCAGATGGGAGGTTATGGATTTCAGATTGAAAACTGCATACTGATTCAGATGAAGCATATGCTCCCTCTGTCAGAATTAATAGGAAAAGCTCACTCCTTTCAGTCTGGCTGATAGGGATTTTAGTGTCCGTTTCTTTGAGAGTACAAATGAACCCTGATGAGCTCTTCCTCGCTGATAAGCGCAGTAATATCCGGTTTTCGCCCTCCATGTTAGCCCGCTGCTTTCTATTGTCCTGGACTGATTTGAGTCATGGAGTCTCTCCAGGAAGCTTTCCAGACGGGTTCTTTATGAACTCAGTTCACTGATTCCAGAAAAAAAGATGACACCTCTGCTTGTCATGTCTAGCCTGTTTGAGTCCTGTACTGCAGTCACATTGTGCATTGTTTGATTGT
The DNA here is from genome assembly GCF_001515645.1 of Sinocyclocheilus grahami. Classification (NCBI taxonomy): domain Eukaryota; kingdom Metazoa; phylum Chordata; class Actinopteri; order Cypriniformes; family Cyprinidae; genus Sinocyclocheilus; species Sinocyclocheilus grahami. Next base: position 71,682 of record NW_015506689.1, read on the forward strand.
TTAAATAATGTCATATGCCTGCATGTTAACCTTATATTACGTGAATGAAGCAACTGAATGTTGTTGAATTTCTATAAAACCTTTATGTAAGTTAAGTGAGTCAATAAAGAAGTCATTAAATACAACCAAAATAATAATAATAGTAATGTTCACAAAAACTTCCTATGCAAACTTAGTACCTGAACAAAATAACCGAAATCTCCAGAATTGTATTTTTTTCCTCCCCATAAACATCCAGTCAGATGTTCAATCATTAACTGCAAGTAATTTGTAACACTGATTCATTAGTTAGTGACTATTTTTGTCAAATTAACTACAGAAACCACCTCATAAGAGTTTAAATCACATGTAAATGATGTAAAGCAGTCATGCTGTCTGATATGTCTACTATACTTACTGTCAAACCGTCTAGCCATATCATCACAAGCTAGGAAATACAGAATGATCTAGAAGTCAAGCCTAAAATCACCTGTCTCAACCTTGACTCAAATGCCATGAACCCTTCAAACCCATCCAATGAGCCAATGGTACTGTAGTAGCGGGCACTAGTGATCCTCCAGAGAATCCTAATCACTTACGCAGACAGACATTAAAATAAAGGAGTGTATACAGTGTCCAGTCTTCCCATCTGAAGACTGTTGTTACCAGGTGGAATCAAATTAATTTAGCTAGGCTTCTGATACCAGGTCATTCAGGGATTCACACATATATAAATACACCTTCAAAAATGAAAACCACTGTGAATGCTCTTCACACTATCTAAGCACATCTAATGGGCTTATCATACTAATATTTAGCAGGAGCTCGTTCTTCAAAGCAAATATTGGCCTCTATGTATAGATACTGATATAGATATAGATATATTGTAGACATAGATGCAGATGTAGATACTGATGTAGACACAGATGACACTGTAGTTTAGATACACTGTAGCTGCAAATAGTTTTCTGAAGTACGTTTTACAAGAAAATCCTATTTCAGTTTTTCTACTTCAAAATCTCCAGTTTATTTCAATGTGTTACTTGCGGTTTCTTTGTAACTGTTTTTGAACTTTACAAGCAATTTCTGAGTGAAATGTATTTCTTTTTTAATTTGTTTAATTAAAGATATTTTTTTAATTAATACTTTAATTCAGCAATGGTGCATTAAATTGATTAAAAGTGAGCATCAATATTTAAAATGTTACAAAAGTGTTCTATTTTGAATAAACGCTGTTCTTTTGAACTTTCTATTAATCATAGAATCCTGAAAAAAAAAAAAGTATTGTGGTTTCTGACGCTGTAGTATTATTTCACAATATTACTGTTTTTACTGCATTTTCATAATCAAATAAAAGCCTTGGTGAACATAAAAACATATTTTAAAAACATAAAAAAACACAAAATCTTATTGACTACAAACTCATGAACAACAATGTGAAGAAATGTCACCTGATAAATATTCCCAAAAAACTGAAAAATAAAAAAATAAGTAAACAAAATAAGATATATAGGCCCAGTCCTATTTTCAACCACTGTGGCCACTGTAGCTCAGTAATATAAATAAATAGTGGTCAACAGGACAGAGGGTGATTAGAATGAACAGCGTGGTGCTGCTGATAAAGGGGCTATGAGACTTGTGGACATGTTAGTGTCGTGAGCATCAATATTTAAAATGTTACAAAAGTGTTCTATTTTGAATAAACGCTGTTCTTTTGAACTTTCTATTAATCATAGAATCCTGAAAAAAAAAAGTATTGTGGTTTCTGACGCTGTAGTATTATTTCACAATATTACTGTTTTTACTGCATTTTCATAATCAAATAAAAGCCTTGGTGAACATAAAAACATATTTTAAAAACATAAAAAAACACAAAATCTTATTGACTACAAACTCATGAACAACAATGTGAAGAAATGTCACCTGATAAATATTCCCAAAAAACTGAAAAATAAAAAAATAAGTAAACAAAATAAGATATATAGGCCCAGTCCTATTTTCAACCACTGTGGCCACTGTAGCTCAGTAATATAAATAAATAGTGGTCAACAGGACAGAGGGTGATTAGAATGAACAGCGTGGTGCTGCTGATAAAGGGGCTATGAGACTTGTGGACATGTTAGTGTGCGCTCTTGGGACAGAGGTTATGAATTATTGAGAGAGATGAACTTAAAATAAAACGGGGCTGGAGGTGGCTTGAAAACTAAAGATGTGCTCACTCTTTCTGTGCCATGTTTCCACCTCACCGCTATGCATCCATTTGACTGGCACAGAGAAAGCGGTAAGAGCATGAGAAGGTTAAGAAATACGTGAGGCAAATGAGGTGAAAAATGCCAAGCAACAGCTAATCGCTGTGAATGAAGGCAGTAACATCTGTTTTAACATCTCGCTATCATTTCCAGTAAAAATGGCAAAAAGGTGAAACTCTAAACCCATGTGTAGAGCAGCAGAATAACAGTAATAGCCTACTTTGGCTGACAAAATGATAAAGGCAGGGGCAGAAAACCGCTCTCTCAATAATTACAGCGATGTCCAGCTCACAGCTTGTGTAATGAAGCTGTTCAACACCACAGCTAAAACGCTCCGCTTACAGTATGACCACAGATCGCAACAGCGAACACAGACACTGCTCTGCTACGATTAGCACTGATTAGCTCACCGCCTCTCAAATGCCACACGCTAATAACTGCTAATACTAACCCCCACGGTGGTCGGTTTACAGATATCCCAAATCACTATACTGTAGCAGTCAGTACTGTTAGAAAACACCCTTTGATATTACAACTGGTATTTTTGGGCTAATGAAGTAAAAGGGTACATCAGATTTAGGACATTAAATGCTTTGGTTACAGCTGCTGGCTTGGTGATATTTTACAATGGCTTTGTGGATTGATTTTGTTTTCACTTTTTTTCCATCCAGGGCATAAAACTGAATCTCCCCACAGGGATCCAGAACGAATCTCTTGGATTCTAACATTTGGAACTTGTTAGAATCCATGTTAGTCCATCATTGAAAGCTCAATTTCATCACAGAGGCCCCAAATGTCACATTGTTTAGTGATAAAGGAACAGGAAACCCCCCCGGTGAACCAGACCGACCAGGAGACCATGGCGGAAACTGTAACAACGAGTGAGCAGAGACAGACAACACAGACAGAACATTGGGGTTGATAGACAAGGCTGCGCGTTCAGAGGCAGCCTTCTTGGCTGGGTCGGGACAGGACAGAAGTTCACAAACGACCTCCTTGGCAGACACAAAGCACACAAAGAATTCACTAACGGCCTCCATAGC
>NW_015506689.1:81018-81564 GCF_001515645.1 Sinocyclocheilus grahami
AAATTAGCGGTGGAGTACGCGGCCCAGATACACCATAAAGCAACCCCCCATATGGGAAGTGCTGCAGACAGGGGAATGAGTTCATGAATAGATGAGTGAGAGTGAGTGGGTTTGGGGATACCAGCGGTGTGTGCAGACACCAGCGAGGTATCCCTCACACTGGCATACCGAAGGGCTGACCTTGAGAATCTGGGTGTGACAGACAGGACGTGACATGACTCTGGATGATCATCTGTGATGCAACGTGACTCTGGATGATCAGCTGTGACGTGACGGGACTCCAGATGATCAGCTGTGACGTGACGGGACTCCGGATGATCAGCTGTGACGTGACAGGACTCATGAATATCAGCTGTGACCTGACCAGACATAATAAACTGTGACTCCACCAGACTCAGGATAATAAGCTGTGACTCGACTTGACTCAGGAAGATTAGCTGTGACTCGACTTGACTCAGGAAGATTAGCTGTGACTCGACTTGACTCAGGAAGATTAGCTGTGACTCGACTTGACTCAGGAAGATTAGCTGTGACTCGACTTGACTC
>NW_015506689.1:81682-104437 GCF_001515645.1 Sinocyclocheilus grahami
GATAAACGCTAAACAATACTCGAGATCAACACCGAAGGAAACAGACAAGGCAAGGCAAAACTAGGCTAAGGCTAGGGCTAGGGCTAGGGCTGGGAAAAACGACCTAGGGCTCTGTAGAGTAGCTATCGCTAGGAGAGTGATAATCGCTAGACAATACTCGGCAGAGGGAAGGGAACAGAGTGAGTGTTAAATAGTGAGGGAGTGATATGAAACAGCTGGGTGCAATCCGTGCTGAGTGCAATCAGTGCAATGAATGATGGGATATGTAGTCCGGAGTGATGTGCAACAGTGTGTAGTGCGAGAGTCAATGAAATTGGAAGTTCATGGACCGGATTCATGACACATATGTATATACTAGCATGACGCTAGTGATGCAAACTCCAAAGAGACTGTATAAAACACAACTCCCAAGAAGAGCAAAATATTATCCTCTTTGTTCATTAGATTGAGTTGAATTGGCACTCACCTGGAATTAAACAAATTATGTTGCCGTTTCAAAGCTTTGAATTTGTGTGTACATGTGTGTATCTTCTAAATTCTGCTGAAGATTACATTACTGCTCTAACATAACACTTAATTTCAGTTTCAATAAACTCGAAATGTTTTCTGTTTTCAACACTGATAATAATAAATAATGTTTCTTAAAGCACTAATTCGGCATATTAGAATGATTTCTGAAGGATCACGTGACACTGTTTACTAAAGTATTGGCTGCTGAAAAGTAAGCTTTGAAAGAAAAAAGAAATGGCAATATACATGCTGGTCAGACGGTCTCAAAACAGATGTTTCTGGCCTAGAACGAGCTGAAAAGTGGCTTTTGTACCAGTAATCAAAAGCCTGGCCATGTAAGTCTAGGTGACCAGCATGAAAATACACAAAAATATACTTCTCATACAGTAAATGGTCATGTAAGCTGTTGTTTCCAGCAGAGTTGCTGAGCTGGTTCCTGCAGTGTGGTGGCGGGCAGAGGGGGTGGCTGGCTGTTATAAATCTGTGGGGGTGAAGTGTTGTTTGATGAAGCAGGTACAGATCTTTACCTCCTCTGACAGAATAATCAATTCAGAGCGATTCTTATCACCTGCTTGCACTCTCCAATACATCACACATGCACATATCTCAAATCACACCCTCTGTTCCAGCCTTGACCACATTTTATTAAGGAAACACAAAACATGTTCAAGTGTGTTACATATATGTGATGTTGATCTGATAACAGACCTACAGTTTGTTCAATAACATACACGTCAGCAGTCAGAGCCTCAAAAGCACAGATAAACTGTCTAAAGGTGACTAAGACAAAAAATGGCATTAAACTCAGCATGTGTGGCTTAAAGTAGCATTTCCTTTTGTGATACTCTGTGTCCTTGAACTCAAATGCCAAAGTGACAATGTTTGAGCAGACAGAGAGCAGCCACACTTTACAGGCTGCAGTCTCCAGGAAGGCAAAGCAGGGATCTGAGGTGCAAATTGGGTTATAAGAGACATGGACTGCAGGCGAAAGCACCGGAGCTTTTGCATTATTGATAACATAGAAACTCAGCAGGCCTTGTTCGTACAGCGGCCGCCAATTCTCAGAGCTGTGATTGGTGTTGTCAGCACAGAGGTCAACGTGGACAAGGCCGTCGGTCTGACAACATTCAAACACATCTGGAATTTATCGCCACGGATCAGAGGAGTCAATTCTCCATTTCCTCTAGGAATAAGACAGCTGCCTCCCAACATGCCACCCAATTTATGAATAACTCTGGTAACAAATGGTAACACTTTACAATAACATAACAGATACACTAACATACATTAACAGATACAACTAATAAATGCTTTCGAAGTATATTTCATTGTTAGTACATGTTTAGTAATCTAGTTCCAAAGGGGTCATATGATGCTGCTAAAAAGAACATTATTTTGTGTACTAATCTTGCCCAATACAGTGCTACAACTGCCAGGGAGATAAGTCGCATGTGTGCAGCCCTTAACTCCATAGATAGATATAGTAGTAACACTGACATACTACAGCTGGGCACCGGAAGAAGTAGTGGTCCGCCTAGTAGAATGAATCTGCCCCAAAGTCACAGACCTGGTTTCAAGTACAGCCCAGATGGAAAGCCTCTTTCCTGAAACAAAGCATCACACACGGTGGCCTAGAGTGAGCTGAGGCCGGGGCTAGAGTGAGGAACGGCCGGAGGGCTAGAGTGAGCAGAGGCGGAGGGCTAGAGTGAGCAGAGGCGGCGGATTCGACGAAGGAGCGTCCGGCGGGCTTTCGGCAACCACATGTGACGACTCCGGGCTGGACTTCGCTTTGTCCACGGTGAAAGCTGATCCGGCGAATCACAGCGCAAAGTTATTGTATTTCCTCAGCGACCAGCACGGATCAGCTCCAGGCATGACGAACCAGATATCGCCCTCTTTTGGAAGGCCAAACAAAGTAGTTTCACTTTCACAACGAATCAAACAGTGCCTTCACGACATGGCAGCGGCAACAACAATACTACAGCTAGAATAAAAGTTACGCCTTCTTTCTTAGCGTGAACATTTGGGCAGCGTTATGCAAATCTTCCCAGATAGTGACGTAGGTATGTGGGGGCATGTTAGAACGAGCCGTTTTAGGTAGGCGTGGCTGACTCTTAACTTTTATAAAGAATATCTCTTTGGATTTGAGACTTTAGTCTTTGCAATTTTACAGATCTTCTTTATGCACCAAGAGCTTGTAACACTCCAAAAAGAAAGAAAAATTTAAATCGCATCATATGACCCCTTTAGGGTAGTGTGGGTGATTTCAGAGAGACTAGCAATAGCAAGCTAGCTTTGAAAGCTTAAGATCCCACCCTCCCTGCAAATCACTCTCCAAAGCCATACCTCCTCCAAAACACATGGACGTGCACAGGCAGCACATGAATAGAGAGAGAGCGTTGGTGAAGGGTTGAATGCAAAGCTGTCAGATTACCTTATGTCTCATTCACTGGTGAGAAAACAGTACAAAGCGCATAACATTACATTAATAAGGGCTTTCATTTTCGCTTGGTCTGCAAAAACATGATGGAACGCGCGATCATGTTTGCGCGAACAGGGTGCACAGAGGTATGCAGATACATATGTTGACAGGCAGGTAGGACAGCCTATTGTAGTCCTCGGACCGAGGAGTATGATTGGACGAACATTTTCAAATTCAAATTAAAAATAAGACACTACAAACTAAAATACAAGTTAATTTCATGCATCACAACATCACAATGTACAGTGTACATAAAAATGGGTATTCACTTTGAGATTTGCTAAAAATCAGTGCATTTAACAGTGTAATTAATTAGTGTTTTTAAAGATTAACTTTAAGTGTGCGTGATGGCTAAGGTAATCTAAATGTAAAAAGGTAAAAATAAATAAATAAATGTCTTAAGAACTAGTTAGCTAAAGGATCAGCCTTAATTTTCATTCTCAAATTAGACCAAGGTTTTCACAAATAATAATAATAATAATGAAATAAAAAGGTTATGACCAGTCTTAAAAATAGAAACTTGTAATACTAAGAAATTTATGCAACAGGCCTGTATTTTATTGTGGATGATTCATCAGTTATTTAAAAATATATATATAATGTACTCTCAAAATGTGTTTGCTCTTCCTCTGAAATGACTTTCCTTTTTAGGTGATTTCCTCTTACTTTTCACCTCCTCCAACAGTAAATAACGTCCACATTCAAAATCCAATATATTCCCAATGGATAAAATCAAGCCCTATCCTGCATTTTTTTTTCTTGATGTAGATCATGTTCCACATGAAAATACATCATATTACGAGCGTTTACATTTGCTGTGCTGTTTCACCCTTCAGCTTTTTTGGTGCTGGTGTGTGAATCATAACAATCTGCAATATTACACCGTCCAAGCAAAGATGAGCTCTGATGTCCCCAATTACAGCAAAAAAAATATGTATTGAGCTATGAATATAACCGTGGTGTTCTGTACAACTATTATGGCGGCATCGTCCCATGGGGGAAAAGACAATCTATATTTGGACCTTAGATTTTCCAACTGTACATCCATTTACTGCTGCGCACGTTCTTTGGCCTGATGTTTTCCCTATACTTGAAATACTGGGGAATACATTTTATTCATTTCACTTGCTCAGAGTCTGAGAGAATGAGAGACGTGAAGTAGGAGGAGGAGGAGGAGGAGGAGGAGGAAGAGGAAGAGAGGGTGATGCAGTCTAAAAATTAGGTGCAGCTGTGTATTTGAGGCCAGCAGTGAGTAACACTGAAGCTTTGTGAGGATGTGAGCAAAGGGGGCTGGAAACGGCCCCCAGTTTGAGTCGTTCCACATCACCCATCAGTCCCCCTCACAAAACATCTGGCATGAGGTAAAATGTCCTCTATTCACACACAGAGCTTCAAGAGCTCTCTTTCAGCAAGACGTCTTCGGCTTCTGACTGACCCTCTACCGCAGGAAAGAAAGAAAGAATGAGAAAAGGATCAGGAACGGATCCTTGAAAAGGATCAAAAGACAATTAAAAATGCCCCCCAAAAGATTAAAATGCATTTTGCAGGACTAAAGAATAACCTTCCATAACATCTGTTTTAACTTCTAACATGTTCATATATCACTATGAGTTCATATATCACACAGACCTCTCTTTTAAAAGATGAAGTCTGTTTTTCTTATGAGTGTCATTCTCCTCTGAGATTCAGTCAAAACTTCACTGAGCACATATCTCAGACAACGATTTGATAGACCTCTGTATTACTTTTAAGACCGCTACAGACGTTTGGTAAGACAAGTCTGTGTACTTTTCAGGAGAAAAAAAATCCATAAACCATTTTGCTGTTTTAAAATAAATAACGGCATTTAATAAATAAATGATGGATAATTTGTTGGATAATATATATATATAATAAAAAAATAAGTTATAAGAATATGTTAACATGGGGTTAGGTTTGAAATATATTCATGAAAATATTATTTATAATATAATTTTGTATTTGTTATATTACAAATAGTGCTAAAACGTATATATGTTTTATTCATTTTCCTTGATTTAATTATGTTAAAATGCAGTCAATGTCAATGAGGTCTAAGACTTGGACTCTCTGTACAAGAAGTTTAGACACTTAGTCATGGACAAAAAAGTATAAATTAGTATAAATGTCATTGACGACATGTGACGCCGTTTCGTTGTGAAACAAAACGACTTTATTTGGCCTTCCAAAAAAGGACACGACTAGAAATCAGTGGTTAAGTTGTATTTACAACACTGTTCCAGAACAGTTTAACCCAAATATTCAGATGTATCCAGCGCATTTTATGGAGGACTGTTTCCTGATCCTGGGAGAGTAGGCTACAATGCCGGCTGTTCTGACTCAAAGACTGTAAGTACGTTTTCATAGTTAAAGGATTTGCCATTGATGATTCAAACACGAGTTTTGAGCAGTGTAGAGTAGCACTTGTTACAACACTGTTCCAGAACAGTTTAACCCAAATATTCAGATGTATCCAGCGCATTTTATGGAGGACTGTTTCCTGATCCTGGGAGAGTAGGCTACAATGCCGGCTGTTCTGACTCAAAGACTGTAAGTACGTTTTCATAGTTAAAGGATTTGCCATTGATGATTCAAACACGAGTTTTGAGCAGTGTAGAGTAGCACTTGTTGTTTGTCATTTCTCCGATCACAAATGCAGACGTGGTTTTATGTTTACGCGGTGCGGCGCGATGCAACGCGTAAAAAGACAGTATTAGTCATTATAATCCATAATTATGTCCCCACTGGATGCAACAAATGCCTCGTTTGTAATGGGTTTTATTGGTGTTGTCTCGTCGCGCCGGGACATGGCATCACAGTATGGTAAGGGGCGTAACGTACGTAGGAGAAAAAATAATGTACAGTATGTGGAAAATAATGTTTTTTAACCTTAAACCACATAAAGACATTTCATTACACCAAATACACAAAATAATGTTCTTTTTAGCAACATCATATGACCCCTTTAAGTGAATGTTCAGTTCCCCTCAAGTTCATACAGGTCTCCTATTAGAATAACCACATGTGTAGTTCATCTTATACACTGGACATAATCCACTAATGTCTGAGAACCAGAATGTGTCCAAATATTTTTGGGGGTCACTGTATAAATACACTTCAGAGAGCAGTGACACAAGTGTAAAAAGAGGCTAAATAATTAATAATTGTCCTCCCTGATAAAAAGAACAATATTGGTGGTTACAAGCATATGTGTTTTAGGATGCTGGTGTCCTCATCAGACTTTTAAACTATAGCAAGACTTCCTCAGCTAACAAAATGATGCTGGTTGACCAGGTTCACCAGCTCTTTCACTGCTGAGAGCCATGACCCACTTTATCTACTGTGAAATCAAATCAGCCTGGTCTTAATCGCTTTTAAGAGGGACCCACAGGCAATCAGCCAGGACACACTTTCACCAGTGACCAGAATCTGTACTCTGCTGTCACTTCAACGACCCAGAAAGCTCTGGGCATCTTCAGCAAAGTGACCCAGTGTCTGCTGCTGGACCCAGCCAGAGATGTTAGACACTAAATATCCCAGAGCCCGCCTCAGAGGAACATTACACTGTAAAAAGTAAAACGGTCTTCCCAATCTGACCCTTAAATATGGCTTTTACTGACATAATAAGGTTCATTTAGTCATATTAAAAAATATTATGGCTATACAGCATTTTAGAAGGTACCACATTAAGTACATTTTCTTTTCTTTTTTTGCAGTTTATGCTGCCTCCTAATCTTCCTGGGAAGTTCGTAGTTGAGTTCAGAAATCGTAAATATGAAGTGACACATTTTAAGCTGAATAAAATGGATGGATGCACTGGGGAATTTCATATTTTTCTTTTTTTTCAACTCACGTCAAACGCACAAGGTGCACACTAGTGAAAAAAACTGAAAAATGCAGTAGCTGTGCACAGGATGTGCAAACCAGTTACATGACTAGCTTTATACAGTAGTTATTTTCCACGAACAGTACACACTATGCTGACAAACTAAATTGTACAGTCAAATTGTATAATCACACATTTAAAATTATTAAACTTATTTGGTAATTGACAGTAACATAACTCGGTTTCCCACTGGTAGATAAAACATTTTGTAAATATGGTCATTCTGACATAAGAATTACACTATTTGTTACGCTTCACACTAGAGCTGGGCGATAATTCGATAACGATAATTATTGCGGTATAATTTTCCTCGATAAAACGATACGAAGAGTTCGATAAATGTTCGATATAATGTTTATGCGCCAAAAGCACGGATCGTTTATCCGCTCGGATCACAGCTCAAACTGCCGCCGGCGTGAGCTCACTAGAGCAGATGCATTTACTCGGTCACGTGAGCACTAAACAGGGCTGTGAGATCCAGTGTGAAGTGCTTGAATTCAGCGATGAACACAAATGACTCGGTGATTTAAACTAGTTTAAAGCCAAACAGGAGAAACACTGTGTGCAACAAGACAGTCAGAAGGCTTTTCAGTCTACACATCGCCTTATGTCCCCACTGGATGCAACAAATGCCTCGTTTATAATGGGTTTTAATGTTTATGTCTCGTCACTCCGGCCGGACAGGGCATCACAATATGGTAAGTGGCGTAACATTTCTATCACACACTTGAGGTATTCGGCCTATCATAACGCTCTGGATAGCTGGCCAATCAGAGCACACCTCGCTTTTCAGACTGATGAGCTTTGTAAAAATCGACGCGTTTCAGAAAGGCGGGGCATAGAGGAGAAAGAATAATGTACAGTACGTGGAAAATAATGTTTTTTGAACCTTAAACCGCATAAACACATTTCATTACACCAAATACACAAAATAATGTTCTTTTTAGCAACATCATATGACCCCTTTAAGTGAATGTTCAGTTCCCCTCAAGTTCATACAGGTCTCCTATTAGAATAACCACATGTGTAGTTCATCTTATACACTGGACATAATCCACTAATGTCTGAGAACCAGAATGTGTCCAAATATTTTTGGGGGTCACTGTATAAATACACTTCAGAGAGCAGTGACACAAGTGTAAAAAGAGGCTAAATAATTAATAATTGTCCTCCCTGATAAAAAGAACAATATTGGTGGTTACAAGCATATGTGTTTTAGGATGCTGGTGTCCTCATCAGACTTTTAAACTATAGCAAGACTTCCTCAGCTAACAAAATGATGCTGGTTGACCAGGTTCACCAGCTCTTTCACTGCTGAGAGCCATGACCCACTTTATCTACTGTGAAATCAAATCAGCCTGGTCTTAATCGCTTTTAAGAGGGACCCACAGGCAATCAGCCAGGACACACTTTCACCAGTGACCAGAATCTGTACTCTGCTGTCACTTCAACGACCCAGAAAGCTCTGGGCATCTTCAGCAAAGTGACCCAGTGTCTGCTGCTGGACCCAGCCAGAGATGTTAGACACTAAATATCCCAGAGCCCGCCTCAGAGGAACATTACACTGTAAAAAGTAAAACGGTCTTCCCAATCTGACCCTTAAATATGGCTTTTACTGACATAATAAGGTTCATTTAGTCATATTAAAAAATATTATGGCTATACAGCATTTTAGAAGGTACCACATTAAGTACATTTTCTTTTCTTTTTTTGCAGTTTATGCTGCCTCCTAATCTTCCTGGGAAGTTCGTAGTTGAGTTCAGAAATCGTAAATATGAAGTGACACATTTTAAGCTGAATAAAATGGATGGATGCACTGGGGAATTTCATATTTTTCTTTTTTTTCAACTCACGTCAAACGCACAAGGTGCACACTAGTGAAAAAAACTGAAAAATGCAGTAGCTGTGCACAGGATGTGCAAACCAGTTACATGACTAGCTTTATACAGTAGTTATTTTCCACGAACAGTACACACTATGCTGACAAACTAAATTGTACAGTCAAATTGTATAATCACACATTTAAAATTATTAAACTTATTTGGTAATTGACAGTAACATAACTCGGTTTCCCACTGGTAGATAAAACATTTTGTAAATATGGTCATTCTGACATAAGAATTACACTATTTGTTACGCTTCACACTAGAGCTGGGCGATAATTCGATAACGATAATTATTGCGGTATAATTTTCCTCGATAAAACGATACGAAGAGTTCGATAAATGTTCGATATAATGTTTATGCGCCAAAAGCGGAACAAAATCGCGCCACACGGATCGTTTATCCGCTCGGATCACAGCTCAAACTGCCGCCGGCGTGAGCTCACTAGAGCAGATGCATTTACTCGGTCACGTGAGCACTAAACAGGGCTGTGAGATCCAGTGTGAAGTGCTTGAATTCAGCGATGAACACAAATGACTCGGTGATTTAAACTAGTTTAAAGCCAAACAGGAGAAACACTGTGTGCAACGAGACAGTCAGAAGGCTTTTCAGTCTACACATCGCCATCATTTACAATGGATTTACTGTAGTAGCACTCACTGCACCATGGTATTGTGGCAGAAATTTTGGATATTCACACTGAATTGTATTAGGAGTAATGGTATAATTGTAGTATGTATTTGTGATTAAGCTAAAGCATGTGTGCATTTATACTGAATGTTTTTAGACTACTGTTTTTCATTCAAATAGGCTATCAAAAAACCATATAGTTATATTTTTACCATGGTATTGAGGTGCTATATTGTGTGGTTTTAACTGTGCTTATAATGATCTTAATGTATGTTACTATGGGAGACCGATGCGTAATTTAAAAATAAATAAATAAAAACTTGGTCTGAATAAATTTAACCATATAAAACTGAGGTTGCTACAATTTTAGAGATCTTAACTAATTTTGATAATGAACAAAACTTTACCTCTGCACCCTAACTCAAGCTACTATCAGATGTGCATGAGACAAAAAGTGATATAATTATTATTAATATTATCAGGCAACCCAAACCTGTTTCTTGATTTGAAACAATATCACTCATTAGAACATGCAGAAACTAAGAAATACATTTTTCATTTTGTTAAGGAAAATTATTGGTCTAGTTTATACAACTTTTACTTTGGAGCAAAAATCTGGCTTTATACTTGAAAGAAATAAAGATTTGACATTTATCGTGATAATTATCGATATAGACTGTTGGACTGTTGGCCCCGCCCTACTTCACACTGAATCATCACATCAAAAACACATCAAAATTGTGTTTTGATTCTGATATCACAATATCACAAATTCACCAGTCTAACCCGTTCACCCATTTGAACCATCATGCCTGATTCTATACAATTTCCTGGATCTTACACGAGAAATAAAGCATGACACACTATTCAAAAGAGTGCAAGACAGCAGAACTTACTGAAGGGCATAAGTCTGGAAGAGAGAGAAATTAAATACGCCAACTGAAGAAAAGGAATTAAAGAACCTCTAAGTAGGAGCGATCGGCCAACGTCACAGAGGAGGAGTGAGAGTGTGTCAGTGAAGAGAGAAAGTATATTGGGTTCCAGGACAGAGAAGTGGAAGATGACAGGTGTCTGGGCTACTCTGGTCTCTGCTGGAACTGTAATTGGTTGTGGCAGACACAGACAGCATGAATGGCCTGCTTCAGGCCTCCAGGGGTCAGGTAGAGAAAGACGAAGAAAAAAAACCCCATCAACTCAAAGCCGTGATAGAAAATGGAAAGAGAGGAAGAGACAGAATCAAAACAGTGTGAAATGAGTGCAATTGAGGATATGTATCAAGTGGTGTGTTTTGACAGCATATCTCAATTTCATAATGATATAATCCCTGACAGTGCACATCAGGTTATTTTTTGCCATGGACGTGTAGGGTTACTCTGAGAGAGAAAGAAAGGATGGCTGAAATCTACACAGCGCACAGGGACTCGTACAGTCAGTTATTCTGTCTAATCAGTCAGACAATATCTGACATCAGTACCTTCGGCACCAAGGAAGTCTGAATACAACACACTGACTGGATCTTATAAATACACATCATTGTGTCAAAATAGAAACAAACACAAGCGACATTTGGCAGAATCTAAAAATTGTACACAGGAACAGCCCAAAACATTCATTATAAATATCTACCCACCTAAAAACATCTCATTATGGTTTCCTGTAAAGTAGTTTCACCGATCATCTGATGCAAGAGGTTTTTCAAAATGCCAAGCCTCAATCGGACTTGTTGGTTTTATGCAATTTCTGGGAATCCGGTTGGAAAGGTTTGAATGAGTACAACACAGTCTAGCTGAAAAACGTTCTGCTGGAACTGTGTTGCACGGAAACTCTTGACGTTTTTGCTAATTTAATTAGTGATCTAAAACACTGTGTGCAACGAGACAGTCAGAAGGCTTTTCAGTCTACACATCGCCATCATTTACAATGGATTTACTGTAGTAGCACTCACTGCACCATGGTATTGTGGCAGAAATTTTGGATATTCACACTGAATTGTATTAGGAGTAATGGTATAATTGTAGTATGTATTTGTGATTAAGCTAAAGCATGTGTGCATTTATACTGAATGTTTTTAGACTACTGTTTTTCATTCAAATAGGCTATCAAAAAACCATATAGTTATATTTTTACCATGGTATTGAGGTGCTATATTGTGTGGTTTTAACTGTGCTTATAATGATCTTAATGTATGTTACTATGGGAGACCGATGCGTAATTTAAAAATAAATAAATAAAAACTTGGTCTGAATAAATTTAACCATATAAAACTGAGGTTGCTACAATTTTAGAGATCTTAACTAATTTTGATAATGAACAAAACTTTACCTCTGCACCCTAACTCAAGCTACTATCAGATGTGCATGAGACAAAAAGTGATATAATTATTATTAATATTATCAGGCAACCCAAACCCGTTTCTTGATTTGAAACAATATGACTCATTAGAACATGCAGAAACTAAGAAAGACATTTTTCTATTTAGATATTTATTTTGTTAAGGAAAATTATTGGTCTAGTTTATACAACTTTTACTTTGGAGCAAAAATCTGGCTTTATACTTGAAAGAAATAAAGATTTGACATTTATCGTGATAATTATCGATATAGACTGTTGGCCATATCGCCCCGCCCTACTTCACACTGAATCATCACATCAAAAACACATCAAAATTGTGTTTTGATTCTGATATCACAAAATGACCTGTTCACCAGTCTAACCCGTTCACCCATTTGAACCATCATGCCTGATTCTATACAATTTCCTGGATCTTACACGAGAAATAAAGCATGACACACTATTCAAAAGAGTGCAAGACAGCAGAACTTACTGAAGGGCATAAGTCTGGAAGAGAGAGAAATTAAATACGCCAACTGAAGAAAAGGAATTAAAGAACCTCTAAGTAGGAGCGATCGGCCAACGTCACAGAGGAGGAGTGAGAGTGTGTCAGTGAAGAGAGAAAGTATATTGGGTTCCAGGACAGAGAAGTGGAAGATGACAGGTGTCTGGGCTACTCTGGTCTCTGCTGGAACTGTAATTGGTTGTGGCAGACACAGACAGCATGAATGGCCTGCTTCAGGCCTCCAGGGGTCAGGTAGAGAAAGACGAAGAAAAAAAACCCCATCAACTCAAAGCCGTGATAGAAAATGGAAAGAGAGGAAGAGACAGAATCAAAACAGTGTGAAATGAGTGCAATTGAGGATATGTATCAAGTGGTGTGTTTTGACAGCATATCTCAATTTCATAATGATATAATCCCTGACAGTGCACATCAGGTTATTTTTTGCCATGGACGTGTAGGGTTACTCTGAGAGAGAAAGAAAGGATGGCTGAAATCTACACAGCGCACAGGGACTCGTACAGTCAGTTATTCTGTCTAATCAGTCAGACAATATCTGACATCAGTACCTTCGGCACCAAGGAAGTCTGAATACAACACACTGACTGGATCTTATAAATACACATCATTGTGTCAAAATAGAAACAAACACAAGCGACATTTGGCAGAATCTAAAAATTGTACACAGGAACAGCCCAAAACATTCATTATAAATATCTACCCACCTAAAAACATCTCATTGTGGTTTCCTGTAAAGTAATTTCACCGATCATCTGATGCAAGAGGTTTTTCAAAATGCCAAGCCTCAATCGGACTTGTTGGTTTTATGCAATTTCTGGGAATCCGGTTGGAAAGGTTTGAATGAGTACAACACAGTCTAGCTGAAAAACGTTCTGCTGGAACTGTGTTGCACGGAAACTCTTGACGTTTTTGCTAATTTAATTAGTGATCTAGAATCAGTGCAGAATTTTCAATATCTCCTAATCTTTTAGCTTCATAATCTTTCTTTTACTACTATTTTTAATCCAAATGTTCTATAAATATTAATAAATATATTTATATGTTTACATTAAATATTGAATCACCAAAAATTCTGGCCATTACTGTTAAGCCATTTTTTTTTATGTTATGGCTGATAATTGAAAAATTGATAAATACTATTTTGTCAAAATAATAAAAAAATAAAACACTAAAAACTAAAATCAATAATTTTAAATGTTACAAGTTAATTTAGGCACCACAGCATTATAATGCACAGTGTAAACAATGGATATTCATGTTGAAATTTGCATTTTGAAATATATTTAACAGTGTTATTAAATCATTAGGTGATGGCAAATGTAATCTAAATGTAAAAATTAGGTAACACGAGAATGCACAATTAATTATTCAATATCAACTGATACAAATAAATTTGAAAGCATTAAAATCAGCTACAACCTATTTAGTACTGATGGAAGGCCCAGGCTTTGTTGATATTCAGAAGTCTGGCTCTACAAGACTACCTTCAAAATGACATAAGCAAAGACAAATGTGCACTCCTCTATTCATGTAAGCAATGTGAGCTCAACAGAAACAAGCCCTATCTACCCATCCTGAACACTTCAAACCAAAAGAGCAACAGCCTTATTCATCCAGCTGATATGAGAAGCCAGCAGCAACACAATAACTGACCTGAGAACAGACAGCTCTTATCAGATAGGTCTCCAACGCTGTGAATAAAGCACACTGAAAGAGGACTGTTCTAATGAGAGCTCCCTTGAGATTGAAGACAGCCTGAGCATGTTAATTACCTAGCAGGGTGTAAAAGTTCTGGACTGGTCCATTTCAAAATGCCACATATAGGGGAAAAAAGAAGCCACAAAGCAGGGTGAACCACTCAGGAAGAACCACCGCCAATAGAGGTTGACAAGAACTCATCTGAGTTTCAGAAGATGGGCAATTCTGGCAAGATAGATGATAGATTTACTGTAAACTCATTAAGTGCATCTTAGTATATTTCAGGCCGATTCAAATCACTAAATTCCACATCCGACCCAGCATTAAATATACATTAAGGAATCAATAATAAAAACAGCATTCAAGATGCGTGTTAAGCTGAACTTAGTAAATTATGTCCTTCTGTTTTACATTGCTGCGAAACTGCTGACGAATTCTCATAACACCTATTTAAAGGGATAGTTCACCCAAACATGTAAATTCTCATTCAACCTTATGTCACACAAAATCATTTATTATTGAAATTCTTACATACTTGGCTCATCATGAACTGTAAACGAATTGTGAGCAAAAAGCAAGTCTTTTTAATTAATCAGTTGATCCGGTTCACAAAACCTGTCTGAACTACTTGCTCACAAATCAAACTGGTTCAGTTCAGTTCACCGAGCCTTCTGTTTTACATTGCTGCGAAACTGCTGACGAATTCTCATAACACCTATTTAAAGGGATAGTTCACCCAAACATGTAAATTCTCATTCAACCTTATGTCACACAAATCATTTATTATTGAAATTCTTACATACTTGGCTCATCATGAACTGTAAACGAATTGTGAGCAAAAAGCAAGTCTTTTTAATGAATCAGTTGATCCGGTTCACAAAACCTGTCTGAACTACTTGCTCACAAATCAAACTGGTTCAGTTCAGTTCACCGACTCAAAAATCCAGTCACAGCTTACTTGAGGAGGAAGATCATTATTTAACAGCATATATTTTGCTCTATTCTTCACTCAAAGCTACCGTATGACTTCAGAAGATTTGGAATATTGCATCATACTGGTTATTACTGGTTAGTCTTACTAACTGGTTAGTTATACTAATTTAAAAACATGAGGGTGAGTAAATAATGAGTAAATTTTAATTTTGGGGTGAACTGAAACTTTAATACAAAAAGATGTGTTCAGTATAAGTGATATAAACCATTATATGAATATCTTTATTTAATCATACGAAACTAAAGAAGGCTGTATAATTTGATGTCCTCTGTAGTTAAGTTGAAAGTGTGGCAGTGCACTATATCACAATCTACTCACCCGCCACATACACAGACAAGCCATCGTTCTGATAAATGCAGTTATACTCAAAAAGTGCATGAAAAACTAACTTTAAAAGATGTAACTATGAGGATATTAATATTTTATATGCAGGACAATATTGTCTGTGTGTGTCATCTGAGAAAACCACAGAGGGAACACGCTATGTCCAGAGGTCCCTATGGAAATGTACCAGTGCTCTACCCTGCCTCGCTGCCCCAGCACAGAGGACAACACGACTGAACCAAACGCACACGCTCATGCCTTTTCAAACACATTTATGCACGACTGTCAAAAAACGCAGTCTTGAACAAACATACGCTGATCAGCATTCAAATGGACTTCCTTGCTGACTTCCAAATGAGAAGTGTTGACGAGCAGCACATAGCCAAGCCTAATTGAATGTCATCATTTTCCATTATTTGTTGCCTTTTTTAAATGAAAGCACTTAGCCTTTTTTATTCACGTTAATCAGAGACAGTTGGATACATGAGTCCTAATGAATATTTAAACAGGGACCAGCAGTCTCATCTCCTGAGTGGTCTCCAAGCGTCGCTAGAGCCCTCGTCGAGAAGGAGGGGTGACCATTACCGAAACTCGACCACGGAACAGCTGAAGAAAAACACGGATATTACAAAAACAGTATTATGGAAAATGTCAGTAATTAGAGCATGGCTGCCATTTCAGAGGCAGGCGGGCCTGGCTAATGAGTCCATTAGCACCTACCTTGCATAAAGAAGACTAGCAAAAATGCCTAATTTTAATACATTAGCCTGCTGACAGTTTCACCGTAGAGGCTATTCAGCGCAGCTGACACACTTTTCCGAGGGCTCTGACCTTTTGTTTGCTGAGCGCTGGCACCGAGGAGAGCGTGGATTCAGCTCTCCTGGGCATAAACACTGGAGCAAGTGTGAAAAACCAACACCTTTTGACTTCACTGGCTCATTGAGAATGTCAGCAGCTCAATGCTTTTTTTTTTTATTTTTTTCAGTTAATAACAGTGCTGGGCAGGTAACACAAACATAACTTATTAAAGTAATGTTTCCAAATTTAGCCATCACTCAAGTCCTCGAAAACATTTGAAAAGCTTGCTGTTTTGGTGAACACTCATTTCAGCTTGGTTCACAATCAACAAACTGTGAAAAGAATGAGATGTCCCCATTTTTTCCCCTGAATTTCCATCAGATAAATGTAGAAGTCCTTCCACTCCACTTCCCTCCAAATACTCTAAATGTCCTTGCCCACATATTTGATTGTTTAGTTCACCCAAAAATGCATACTTTGTCTTCATTTACTCAACCTCAATGTCGTTCCAAACCTTGGGCAGGTTGCATAAACCGCTTAGACTAGTCTTAAAATGTTAGTCATCTCATTTTTTTTTTTCTTTAAGACTGGTCATAACTTCTTAAAGTCAGTTATAAAAAGAGAGAATGGTCTAATTTGAATCCAAAAAGTAAGTCTAACTACCTCTTGGTTAGCTAGTTGGTCAAACTAGTCCTTAAGACACAGTCTTAACATATGTTTATGCAACTGGCCCCTGTATGAGTTTCTTTCTTCTGTGGCACACGAAAAGGGCTGTTAAGCACAAGGGAAATAAAGCATAATAAAAGCAAAAAAGAGAAATTCAAGCCATTGTTTGCTATTAATCTCAAATACCTGCATATTCAAACTTGATATGCATCTCTACAGTAATTGAAAATAGATTTGAAAGAGATTTAAGAACTGCTGCAGAGGGACATTTACAAGATTTTTTAATGTTTTTGAAAAAAAGTATCTTATGCTCAGGAAGGCTGCATTTAATTGATAAAAAATTAAGTAAAATTGTGAAATATCACTACAATTTAATATAACAATTTTCTGTTTTAATATATGTTAAAATGTAATTTATTCCTGCAATGGCAAAGCTGAATTTTCAGCAACTATTACTCCAGTCTTCAGTCTCGCATGATCCTTCAGAAATCATTCTAATATTAATGATTTGTACGGTGGCCGAGAGAGCTCAACGCGCTGCAAATAGAAAATCACCTGCAAATTAAAAAAACAACTTCATCAATTTGACAAAACATGCGCTGCAAATGCTCACAACACAACCAAATAAAGAAACGCACTGCAAATTAAGAAACAAACTTCATCAGTTTGACAACACACGTGCTGCAAATGCTCACAACACAACCAAATAAAGAAACGCACTGCAAATCTCTCCTGGGCATAAACACTGGAGCAAGTGTGAAAAACCAACACCTTTTGACTTCACTGGCTCATTGAGAATGTCAGCAGCTCAATGCTTTTTTTTTTTATTTTTTTCAGTTAATAACAGTGCTGGGCAGGTAACACAAACATAACTTATTAAAGTAATGTTTCCAAATTTAGCCATCACTCAAGTCCTCGAAAACATTTGAAAAGCTTGCTGTTTTGGTGAACACTCATTTCAGCTTGGTTCACAATCAACAAACTGTGAAAAGAATGAGATGTCCCCATTTTTTCCCCTGAATTTCCATCAGATAAATGTAGAAGTCCTTCCACTCCACTTCTCTCCAAAAACTCTAAATGTCCTTGCCCACATATTTGATTGTTTAGTTCACCCAAAAATGCATACTTTGTCTTCATTTACTCAACCTCAATGTCGTTCCAAACCTTGGGCAGGTTGCATAAACCGCTTAGACTAGTCTTAAAATGTTAGTCATCTCATTTTTTTTTTCTTTAAGACTGGTCATAACTTCTTAAAGTCAGTTATAAAAAGAGAGAATGGTCTAATTTGAATCCAAAAAGTAAGTCTAACTACCTCTTGGTTAGCTAGTTGGTCAAACTAGTCCTTAAGACACAGTCTTAACATATGTTTATGCAACTGGCCCCTGTATGAGTTTCTTTCTTCTGTGGCACACGAAAAGGGCTGTTAAGCACAAGGGAAATAAAGCATAATAAAAGCAAAAAAGAGAAATTCAAGCCATTGTTTGCTATTAATCTCAAATACCTGCATATTCAAACTTGATATGCATCTCTACAGTAATTGAAAATAGATTTGAAAGAGAAAAAAGGGCTGTTAAGCACAAGGGAAATAAAGCATAATAAAAGCAAAAAAGAGAAATTCAAGCCATTGTTTGCTATTAATCTCATTCAGATACCTGCATATTCAAACTTGATATGCATCTCTACAGTAATTGAAAATAGATTTGAAAGAGTAAGAAACAAACTTCATCAGTTTGACAACACACGTGCTGCAAATGCTCACAACACAACCAAATAAAGAAACGCACTGCAAATACTCACAACACAACCAAAAAAAGAAACGTGCTGCAAATAAAATTCTTTGAGCATTTGCAGTGTTTCTTTATTTGTTTGCATTGTAAGCATTTGCAGCACCTGCTGTCAAACTGATGAAGATGTTTTTTTGATTTGCTGGTGATTTTTCTATTTATACTGTATGTGTTTTCTGAAGTTGCAGCGCGTTGAGCTCTCTCGGCCACCGTAGATTTGGCATTTATTCTTGAAATTTATTTCTGTCAGGATCGTCAAAGATGATTGACAATTAGCATACAGTTTGGATTGGCGGTATGGTTCTGTTCTGGGCAAGAACTCCCTGTGCATCCATGCTCCCTAGGGTAAACAGAACAGAACCAACATAAATGTATTGCAGATATCGTTAAAGTTCAATAATTGAATGTACACATTTTAGAATTAGTCTGATTCAAAGGATAATCAGAAGGCTGAATCCTGACTGACAGAGGAGGAGTTAGGGATGGAGGAGGGTAATTAGCTATTGAGCAATGTGAAAACTGCTGATAATACTGAGGGACCTTATATATAAATGCTTAGATAGGTGTCGTATTCCTATATGTTGATGGGGATCAGCTGAGAGTCAGCTGATGTGAGCTTGACTAACGTGACCTGCCAGAACTAACGCTACGCTTGATTATTATTATTATTATTACTATTATTATTATTGACATGATAAATACACATAGAATTTTTTGATGAATAGAAAGTTCAAAAGAACAGGATTTATTTGAAATAGAAATATTCTGTAACATTGCAACTGTTGTTACTTTCACGTTTGATCAGTTCAATGTGTTCTTGCTGAATAAATGTATTAATTGTCTTAAAAAAAAAATATATATATATATATATCTTGCTGACCCCAAATTTTTGAACACTAGTGTATATCAATAGCACAAGGGACTACTATTATGAAATTATTAATTATTTTATTTTATTTATTGGTGCATTTTAATTTTTGGAGTTCGAAAGTCATCAGTTACTTTTGTCACATACTTTATCAGTTACTTTTGTTACTTTTTGCTAAACAACATGATAATGAGTAAACAATGACTGAATTTTCAGTGAACTAAAGCCATAAATGTAGTTGCTATGAAGCATCATTACTTCTTCATTACTGGAAAGCATCTGAGTTTCTAAATATGCTCTTCTATCGTAGTCGATTATCTCCCACCACAACAATAAGGCTCAACACGAACCCAAAGTGGCCTACGGTACAAAGCATTAGATCCAGGATCCCTAATCCCACGCTAAGCTTACCGATATCTGCTGGATGTCAACCTGTCGATTAAACAACCATGTGGTCTCCAAGGCAGCTATTGTACTACCAGCGAAATCCATTTCTAGAGAGTCTGTCAGCTTAATACAGATGGAGGATCATTCACAAATCCACAATATAATCAGAGCTTACAGGGATAACTCGTGTACTAAATATGAAAAACCATCTGCCGGCCTGATGTGTAATGAAGTCACTATAGTGAAAACTAAAAAAAGCCTGCCCTTGCACATACCCACACACATACAGCTATAATTCACTGCCTGAGACAAGGCCATATATTAGACGACCTGTGGCCTTGTGCTGCCAATAGACCTCCATGATTAGTCATTTTGTCATGCTGGCCTGCAGACCACCACACTGAAAAACAGCTCAGCAAAGTCAATCTTTATTTATTGAGTCTTGCGCTCTGTTAGCAAGGCCTTCAGTGAGTTCTTATTTCTCTTTTCCACTGGCCTCTCACATGAGCGATTGGACCATAAAAGATACAGCTAGCGTTATCTTGAATAAGGTTAATTGACCGGCAGGGAACAATTCATTACACTGGAACATTCTGATAAGATTATTTTGCAAAGAGTGACCATTCCTTGACCTGCTGCATGAGAAGGAGGGACGGTTTCAAAACAGTACTTTTGTGTTTGTCGCATTTCGGGAAATTCAAAGGCATGGAAGGGTTTGAAATGTAATACCATCCTGCTGTTTCTGCAATATCCAACAGAGAAAAGCTATGTAGGACACTGTATTTCACAGTGTTTTTAATTTGATGATCCATTAAATGCCCTGGATGTAATAGCAACAGTGATTTCCTGAAGACTGGAGTAATGAATGCCAAATATTCAGCTCAGTCTTCAAAAGGAATAAATTACATTTTAACCTTTAAACTAATTGTTAATTTCACAATATTGCCTTTTTACTGTATTTTTTATTAAATAAATGCAGCCTTGATGAGCATAAGAAAAAAAATTCTGAACTCTAGGCTTAAATATTGCATGCATATTATGTAAATATTTGTTATATCTTATTTCTACTGCATGTACATTTATGGAACACATAGTGTGCCTCAGCTAGTTCTGTTTATGTGTGTGAGTGTGCATGTCTCCAGTATAGGCAGCAGTAGATAGAGTATGTTTAAGGGACTCGTCTCCCATCATCTCTTGCCATCTGCTTCCACTTGTCTAAGGTTTCTTCATTTGGAACACTTCATGCATAAGTAACATTTCACTCCTTAAAGGCAGAGAAAATAAACCATCCAGGGAGTCTTAGAGGGGTGGGCAATTTCTTGAATGGCTGCTTCTCAAAAATGATTCTGATTTGCTTCAATAAATTCTATTCCTTCTCTGTATAATTTGCAGCAGAAATGAGCTGAAGGACCACCGGCTCAGTTCTAAGTGATTTTAGGGATTATTTCGAGCTTCTGATCAATCAGCGAGTAAAATACTAGACTTCAAAGACTAAGAGTTCAGAAATTGTTGTTGACCACTTGAGTTCCCACTTGAAGACATTCCTCATCACTTTCACTCAAGATTTCTTGAACAGTGCATGATGGGAGCAATCCACTGTGACTGCAAGAAGAGAGGGAAAGTTATATTTGGTTCTTTTAAAGAGTACTGTGTTCTTTTGACTAGTTCACACAAAAATAAAAAGTCTGTCATCTTTCTACTCAATCTCAAGCTGTTCCAAACCTGTATGACTTGTTTTTTTTTTGTTTTGTTTTTTTCATTCATTTCTAATTAAGGTAAATGTAGACTGGAGCTTTCAAGCTTAAAAAAGGATGCAAAAACACCATAAAAGTATCATAAAAGTGAGCAATAATGACTAGTGCCAAGTTTTTTGAAGCCATACGATGGCTTTGTCTGAGAAAAGGCAAGTAGCTAATGTTAGAATCATCTACAAATGGTTACTTTCATTCAAATCGTTTCAATGAATAGGTTTATACAATTAATCTGGATGATTTGTTCATAAATCAAACCCACTGACTAAATGATCCACTTACCCCAGTGAACAGATCACTGGAGTAAATAACAACTATCAGTCTGTTCATCATACAAAACTATCATGAGACTTGAAAAACAGCATGCAAATCATTTAGACGTGTATGATTTATGGTGCTTTTGTTTCCTTTATGAAGCTTTAAAGCTCCAGTCCTCAATAATTATAACTGAATGGCAAAGAGCAACCAATACATTAAATATCTCCCTTTGTGCTCCAAGGAAAAGGCAAGTCAAATGGGATTGGAAAAAAACAAGGGTAAGTAAATGATGATAGCATTTTCATTTTTGGGTGAACTAATCCTTTAACAACCCTTAAACTGACTGGCAGCTGAATATGGGTGCACATTTGTGACCCTAGACAACAAAAGCAGTCTTAAGTCGCTGGGGTATATTTGTAGCAATAGCCAAAAATACAAAATTATTGATTTTTCTTTTATGCCAAAAATCATTAGGATATTAAGTAAAGATCATGTTCCATTAAAATATTTTGTAAATTTCCTACTGTAAATATATAAAAACTTAATTTTTGATTAGTAATATGCATTGCTAAGAACTTAATTTGGACAACTTTAAAGATGATTTTCTCAATATTTTGATTTTTTTTTGCACCCTCAGATTCCAGATTTTCAAATAGTTGTATCTCGGCCAAATATTGTCAGATCCTAACAAACCATACATCAATGGAAAGCTTATTTATTTATTCAGCTTTCAGATGATGTATACATTTTCGAAAAATTGACCCTTATGACTGGTTTTGTGGTCCAGGGTCACATTTAAGCAAATGGTCAAGGAGACATCAGAATGTCTCCAAAAGAGCCATTTTCCACATCAGCACAATCAAGCATTTGAAGTATTTTATACCATGCACAGCACAGTCTGGAGTGCACATCACTGTCTAGCTATGATGTCATAGCAACAAAGAGAGCGTTTATGACACGTTG
>NW_015506689.1:105625-107766 GCF_001515645.1 Sinocyclocheilus grahami
ATTGTCAGATCCTAACAAACCATACATCAAATAGTTGCTTATTTATTTATTCAGCTTTCAGATGATGTATACATTTTCGAAAAATTGACCCTTATGACTGGTTTTGTGGTCCAGGGTCACATTTAAGCAAATGGTCAAGGAGACATCAGAATGTCTCCAAAAGAGCCATTTTCCACATCAGCACAATCAAGCATTTGAAGTATTTTATACCATGCACAGCACAGTCTGGAGTGCACATCACTGTCTAGCTATGATGTCATAGCAACAAAGAGAGCGTTTATGACACGTTGCCATTAGCTTATAGCTTTAAAAAAGTGATCGAGGCACCGGGGTCAATTGCTAGTGCAGTTTGGCTTTAAACTGAGCCATATGCTGACTGGTGGGAATGGGCAAACATTACAGATCAAAGTGACACATCCACTGCATGTCTTGGGTATGTTCTTTCCCTTTGAGTGCCATAATTATGACATTTGAAGGAATATTTATACAGGGATAAAGGCAGGTTTATGCTATTCTGTTTATTTATTTTCAAAAGTTGGTCTGAACCCAACCACTATGGAAAGTTTTTTGGGAATGCATTGTCTGAATTCATGAAGTATTTTTCCACAGATGGGTGGTTACACAAACGTCTAGAGGGTTGTGTTACACACTCCAGATCTCCAGACGCGCACATACAATTTAGTTACACATTTTAGTAGATAGGGCACAGCCATCTGAAAGGAAATTGGCCATGTGCAGTTGATATATTCGTGAACGAAGCTAGCTAACCTCTAGCAAAAGCGCACACCGAAACATTCATAAATCCTCCTACGTTCAAGCTAGTTCAACACACACTCACAATTGTTAAGTGAAAAACAGGTTATTTGGACAGGAGGTAAAGCTTAGCCACTCTCAATCAATGTAGCAGTCACAAGTGTGACGTGGGCGTCTTGTCAATTAGCGTCTCCAGCTGGCCGCTTCCCCTAGAGTCTCATCTGAAATACCTTAACTCCATTCCCCAGTCACCATTCACAGGGTCTGACCGCTTTGAAGCCAAGCAAATATGTCAGATCAGGGGGTCTGCTTAGCCCTTCATTGTCTTAACTTATTTGCAGGCCCACAATTATCTGGTAGTTTAAGATACTTAAGTGCAATTGACTTTAAATCCCTAAAAGAACGTCTGTTTTTTGGGGCAGAAGGCCTCTTTTGGAGGTCATGTTATTAGAGTTACCTGTTTTCTATCACTCTAGGTGAATTACTCCCTTCTATTTTAGTAACAGACACGCACACATACCCTAAATGACTATGGCCATTTGATAGCTGATCCAAAACAAACCTTCCACATATAGGACAAGGAAAGCTGTATTAGTCTTGACCTGTGAAGGTCAAGTGGCAGTCGATTGAGTCAGTAAGGTAAATATCCAGTGGAGGTGAAGCGGCCGCTTTGGGAACATGCCGACTTTCCTGTGAGTCGCTCCACAACAGCGCACCATCGGTGGGTTCAGCGGGTCACGGGTCACCGCGATAATCCTCAAGTATAAAATGCCAGCCGCGGCTGTGAGCTCTGATTTAGCATTACAGTTCTCTCCCATGAAATAACTGCCATACCAGCAAAACAAAGAGACTCCTACTATCACTGAATGTAAGGTAAACACAGCACGGGGACAGGGAGGAATGTTCTCTGAAGAGTTTAACAGACGTCATGTGGAAACAGGGCAATTGGAAGAGACTCTCGCAGTATGTGGGAGTTACCCAATCCAGTAACGAAAGTCTCTTAGTTTGGATTCTTAAACTGATAATTTATGGTTAAATTTGGTTAGTGGTTTGCTGTAAAAAGTGAATACTATCTATTTAAAAGCTGTTGATGTCTACTACACACTTTTAAATAAGACAACGGTTTTGATGTCAATGTCAATTTGAGTTAATTAATGATCTGTTCTTGGAGAAGAAGATAGTAATAACAATGTTAATAGAGATGTACAGAGTGTAAAATGGATTTACTTGAATTTATTTAGTCAAAAGTTATAAGTGGCTGATGAGAATGTATATTTGATTATATTCTATGTTTGTTCTTCCTTTAGAAAGCATTATAAGCCACTACCGTTGTTTATCCAGGGGGTTAAGGGCTCACACCAATTTATTTGTACTGTGTTTAATTAATT
>NW_015506689.1:107889-108499 GCF_001515645.1 Sinocyclocheilus grahami
TAAGACTTTTTTTTAGCAGATCTCCAAATTAATGATATTAAAAATCAATAGTACAGAGTGCTGCAGGAATGAATCCTAATAGCATTTTTTTTTACTTCAGGTTCAATCGTCCCATTAAACGTCATCATGCCAAACTCATAAAAGCTGTGTTCATATGTGAAGATTATCATGATAAAATGTGTAGGAATCATGAACATGTGTTGATCATAGAGCTTATTCTCTGTAATAATCCAAAAACTAAAGAAAAATCCTAATGGCTTTTTGTAGAGGGAACCTCTACAACTACCGTATTGGCCTACAAAAATCAGCACTCTATTTTGAAAAAGAAAAATCAAATCAGTAATGTTATGCTTTAGATGCCATCATAACCTTCTAATGTAAAGTAAAAAATATGAATTATTAATTTTGAGTTCTACTAAAGAAAAAATAAACTCTAAACCATTTACTAGAATTTTGTATATTAGTTGTGATTGTGCACAATCCATTGATGTTAGAGGGTAGATGTTAAATCTATCGACAATAAGTGATATGGTCCAGATAGCATGCATCCCTATGTGGCCGGGTAACAAAGAGTAGTCATCATAAGAATTGCCGGTGGTTATGCCTATCC
>NW_015506689.1:108604-122325 GCF_001515645.1 Sinocyclocheilus grahami
ACGCACACATACCCTAAATGACTATGGCCATTTGATAGCTGATCCAAAACAAACCTTCCACATATAGGACAAGGAAAGCTGTATTAGTCTTGACCTGTGAAGGTCAAGTGGCAGTCGATTGAGTCAGTAAGGTAAATATCCAGTGGTGGTGAAACGGCCGCTTTGGGAACATGCCGACTTTCCTGTGAGTCGCTCCACAACAGCGCACCATCGGTGGGTTCAGCGGGTCACGGGTCACCGCGATAATCCTCAAGTATAAAATGCCAGCCGCGGCTGTGAGCTCTGATTTAGCATTACAGTTCTCTCCCATGAAATAACTGCCATACCAGCAAAACAAAGAGACTCCTACTATCACTGAATGTAAGGTAAACACAGCACGGGGACAGGGAGGAATGTTCTCTGAAGAGTTTAACAGACGTCATGTGGAAACAGGGCAATTGGAAGAGACTCTCGCAGTATGTGGGAGTTACCCAATCCAGTAACGAAAGTCTCTTAGTTTGGATTCTTAAACTGATAATTTATGGTTAAATTTGGTTAGTGGTTTGCTGTAAAAAGTGAATACTATCTATTTAAAAGCTGTTGATGTCTACTACACACTTTTAAATAAGACAACACTGGGACATCTACAACATCTCCCCTTTGCACAGGCTGTAAGACTTTTTTTAGCAGATCTCCAAATTAATGATATTAAAAATCAATAGTACAGAGTGCTGCAGGAATGAATCCTAATAGCATTTTTTTTTACTTCAGGTTCAATCGTCCCATTAAACGTCATCATGCCAAACTCATAAAAGCTGTGTTCATATGTGAAGATTATCATGATAAAATGTGTAGGAATCATGAACATGTGTTGATCATAGAGCTTATTCTCTGTAATAATCCAAAAACTAAAGAAAAATCCTAATGGCTTTTTGTAGAGGGAACCTCTACAACTACCGTATTGGCCTACAAAAATCAGCACTCTATTTTGAAAAAGAAAAATCAAATCAGTAATGTTATGCTTTAGATGCCATCATAACCTTCTAATGTAAAGTAAAAAATATGAATTATTAATTTTGAGTTCTACTAAAGAAAAAATAAACTCTAAACCATTTACTAGAATTTTGTATATTAGTTGTGATTGTGCACAATCCATTGATGTTAGAGGGTAGATGTTAAATCTATCGACAATAAGTGATATGGTCCAGATAGCATGCATCCCTAGAACACACAAATTCCAATATTGCGTATTATGAAGGACAGATAGCATGCAAATTGGAATGCAGGCTTAGAGAAACAGCCCCCTGTAGACACTCCAGTCATCTGCTGAGGAGCTGCTGATGGGTTCACTCATACTACAGCAATCCAAACACACCAAGCCATTTACAAAAGCTAATCTTCTCTATACAAATGTAAAAGACCTGCAAAGAATACTGTGACTATTAAACAAATGAGAAATCTCATAACTCATAAGTTTGGCTTATAGGATGTATCTGTTTTGAGGATCTTGCTCTACAGCTTTTGCATTGTCTCCACAACTTAAATTTTAAATGTCATTGAGCGTGCATGTGCTCTCCTCGGGAGAAGTAGCGGGTTCGTGTTATTGACAACATATCAGCCTGTTACGCAATGCCATACTCTGTTATGCAAGTCTAATATTTCTCGGTTTTAGAAGGGGTTCAGACTTCATGTCTGTCGTACTATTTTCAGCAAAAAAATAATTTGTAATTTCTGCTCGTCTCCAGATTTAGCTGCTAAATGACACTTCTCGTAGACACACGTATGGGGCACAGACAATCTGATCTAGCTTCTGACATCTCTATTAAATCATTTAAAAGGCGGCTGTGAAATCCCAAAGATTGATTTCCTTTTAAGCTCACCATGGTTTTTGCAAACGTAATTATTTTTAGACCACTTTGGGTGCCTCAAAAAAGACAGAACAGGACTTCTCTACTCAAAATAAAGACTCCTTCTTTTGCTCTCTGGCACAGGGGATTGTGTTCCAGCTTTAGAGACTCTTAATCTTGACATCTTCCTCAGATAAATTGGAAGTAAGCGACTGGGGAAGTTGGTGTTAAGCCGAACATGAACGCCTCTTGGCTGGAAACAGGTCTAAGCTCACTAGACTCCGCATGACCTTGACACCACATCCTACAATTTACACATGCAAAAAACACTGGCTCCTATTTATAAGAACTTGAGAAAGCACTTACAGCCTCCCTTTCCCATGAGCCAGATGTATGCTGTATCCACTCTTATGAATATACATGCGCAGGTCAGGTCTAACCATATGCAATTCCAGCACATCTGAAACACGACGGCATGATTACAGATGATTGTTTGCAAGAAAATAAATAATGTGCTAGAGGGCTTCAAAAGTGTGTCGAAGCCCAGGAGTGTAGATTCATTTTAATTTTAAAATGCTTGTCCCTGCGCGTTTCAAATCATTGTGTGTAAAACAGGCGCAGACAAAACGCACCATAATTTTGGCAGGTTGCAAGAGTCAGAATTGATTACAGACGTTTGGGGTGCTTGTGTGTTTGTGTCTTGATTCTGATTGGTCGTGTTACTCACCCCTTCAGCTGGGTAGGCCTCCCAGCCAAGGTCTCCCAGAGCAGACATAGTGTCCAGCAATGTAACTAGAGAGAATAAAAGGGGTAGAGAAAGAGAAAGAGCACACAGGGGAAAGAAAAAAAAGTAATGATTTGTTAAAGTTCACTCAACCTCGTGACATATTGTGAGCAAAACAAGCTGGTTTGATGAGATTTCATATTTGGCAAGTAAATCACGGAGAAGTTGCAGACAATCAGGTCTGTAGCCTGAGGGTCGAGAGTCTAGCCCCACGGTTTAAATCATTCCAACAATGCCCTCGTTCATCTAGCAGCGAAACCCAATGCTGGGAACCCATTACGAGAGAAAGACTGTTTTGTAAATCAGATTTATCAATAAAAACACATTCATGTCTTACACAGCATTACGGGCAAAACAAAGTTTGCTCTCGATTGCAGTATTGATGGTTTACATTTTCATTTCTGGAGTACACATGAGTATGCGTGTGAATGCCAAGGGGAATGGGTCAAAAAAACAATTTCTCAGGCTAGTCTCTCTCTTCCTTGCATAGAAGGTTGCAAACTGTGTTTTTCTGCTATGATCTACATTCCAGGGTAAATAAGGTCTTGGCATCGACAGCTATTCATTTTTAATCACC
The DNA here is from genome assembly GCF_001515645.1 of Sinocyclocheilus grahami. NCBI lineage: Eukaryota > Metazoa > Chordata > Actinopteri > Cypriniformes > Cyprinidae > Sinocyclocheilus > Sinocyclocheilus grahami. The sequence continues at coordinate 111,792 of NW_015506689.1, forward strand.
TTGTTGTTGCGCTTTCACATTGAGGAAAACATACACATATGGCTTATTTGATAAAGTGTTGGAAACCATGCTCTACATTTCAATACTACATTTCATGAACAGAATTAAAAGACAAAATTATCAAAACACTGATTCACATGTATTTGATTACCATAGAAATATGGTGGTATTGTTTTTGGTGTTTCAGCCGTCACAGTGACATTACAGAAATTAATTGAAAAAAATCTGAATTTAAAACATCTTTATTAAAATGTCATATATATTATACATTTGAATAATACATGACATATTCATGTTGTTATTAAATAGTGTTTTGTTAAAATGTAATTAATTTAAATTATAATTAAAATAAAACTATCACAGAATTATCAATCATTATATTATTCTTTTTAGAAAAAATTATGCAGCCTTAAAACTGAACTCAAATCTGAACTGACTGATATACACTTACACACACACAGACAATCACAACTTCTTCTAGTCAATACTCAGGATATCCACGTAAAGAAATGCTGAGCACAGCGCATTTGATATATTGGCACAAATGCAAGTTATTGGCATGCAGATCTGAAGTGGTTTAATAGCCTTGTTTGTCTTTCACCCTCTTGGAAGTCAATGTTTTAACTGGAAAAAGTAGAAAAAAAAAGAAAGAAAAGAAAAAAAAAGTAGAGAATGAGTGTATGACCACAGTATCTTTAGCTGTTGTGTATGAAGCGTAGTGGGATGTGTGTTTGATTTATAGTGACAGTGCTGTGTTGGTGTAAGATTAATGGAGTCATGTTTCATAAATATTTTCCAGCAGACTGACTCTAATCCTTAAGCGGTGAGAGGGATCTGCTCTACCTCACATACTGTACACTACAGAAAATGTCCAAACAACTACAGCGAAACACAGAGCTATGAATACCAATTGCTCATTTTACATTTAAAGTGGTTAGCCAATCATAAAAGACTTTAAATAAAATGAATTTTAATAAAAATGCATTTATCTATTCAGCCTAATATTATATGTACATAAAAGACAAAATGAAACAAAAAAATAGTTTTGATGGAGTGATTCAGTAAAGCCAGATTCATCTCCCCTCCTCCTCCTCCTCTCTTCTGCGCCCATCTAAATCCTCTGGATTGATGAGGAGTGCTTTTCCAAAGAGCTCTATGCCTGATGCAACACACTACGCCCCAGTGACGGTGACATTTGTAAATAAATAAAGTTGCAGCGTAAGTGAGTGTTTGCTGAGGCTATTTGCTCAGTGAACAGGTACCCTTTTTCCTGAGGAAAGGTCGCTCTTTAAAACTGCACACAACAGATAAAGAGCATCTCTATGGTCTCTGTTTGGCTAAACCTAGTGATTACTGATGTCTTTAATAACACACTGTCTAATGCAGGGCGGAAGCTGACCCGTTACAACTGCCGTATCGGATGAGAACGACTAATTTAGACACGTTAAATCAGGATAAACAATTCCGAAATGGCAGCGGAAAGAGGAAGCCAGCAATTATGCGGATAACACAGGTGGATGACTGTTATATCAATTACTCACATAGCTGCTGATAAAGCCTGTGGAGGTGAAACAAAAGAGAGACTTGATTTAACTAAACACCAAGCATCACACTTCAACTCTGAGGCTTCACAAACATAACTTTAAGTGAAAACCACTTGCAAATTTTTATGTAAGGAATTAGAATTAGCATGAAGTGAAATTTAAAGAAACTCTTTTAAAAAAAAGAGTTTGCATTTTGCTTGTCTTGTTTGAGTCACTTAGCTAAGATGACAGGCCGATAGCTATCGATCTATCTAGATAGATAGATAGATAGATAGATAGACAGACAGACAGACAGACAGTCAGACAGACAGACAGACAGACAGACAGACAGACAGACAGACAGATATAACGATAGTACAATAGATATAAATAACCATAGATAGATCGATAGATAGAACGATAGATAGACTGACAGAATGACAGAACAAAAGATAGATAGACAGACAGACAGACATAACAATAGTACAATAGATAGAAATAACCACAGATAGATAGAACGATAGACTGACAGAATGACAGAACAATAGACAGACAGACAGACAGACAGACAGAAATAACGATAGTACAACAGATAGATAGATAGATAGATAGATAGATAGATAGATAGATAGATAGATAGATAGATAGATAGATAACCTTCCTAATTTTTCATCTCTTTCTCTCTTCTGTTCTTTCTTACTCGTCTTCTCTCGCTGTTTTTTCCAATTGTGTCCCAGCCCTTGTGAATTGTGTTCATCATCCAATAAAACCAGACACAAAACACCATCAGTGACTCAATACCAGATCAAACCCAGCAAAACACTTTACAGTGAGATTCATATCTCACCTCATCTCACACTTATGACAAATTAAACACTGCCTGATCTCACACTTCCTGTTATCTCTGCCTTACATAAAACGGATCTGATCATTTACCATGAGGATTTTTACACTGTCCTTAAAGTAGAGGATTCATATTTGCTGTAGACATACATTTTTCTCTCAACACAACATGAGCATCATTTTCACATGAGCATCATTTTCCCATGATGGCCTCTGTTGTCTGCCGGAGCAGACTGCATGGGCTCTTCACAGGGTTTGGTTTCAAACAGGCATGCTCATGTATCGATTATCGTCAGCGGGCAGCATTTTACACGGGCAAGAAAAGCAGAGAGACTATGGGACCATGTTACTGGAACAGGCCGCCCCAGAGACAAGCTAGAGTCCACTCAAGGATTTTATTGTGATAAATCATTAAATACGACACTTTTATCATAATCCATTGATCTTTAGCACTTTCAGTTTCTTGCATTAGTGAATCTCTACGGGAAGCATAAGGAGAGGAAAATGTTGGTTATTGTCTGATATATATGAAATTCGTTTTAGTGGCCAGGCTGACAAACTAGCTGACATTTGAATTTAACTTCATCACATTAAATGTAATATTATACACTAATGAATAATACAAAATTTTAACAACACATTAAAATGTAATATTATACAGAATTATACACTACCGTTTAAATCTTTGAAAATATATATTTTTTAAGAAATGTATAATTTTATTCAGCAAAGGATATATTTAAGTAATCAAGTGACAGTAAAAACATTTATATTGAAAATAAAAATATTTTTCCACAAAATATTTAGAAGCACAACTTTTTTCAACATTAATAATAAAGGAAACGTTTCTTGAACACCAAATCAGCATATTAGAACAACTTCTGACAGATCATGTGACACTAAAAACAAGAATAATGGCTGCTAAAAATTCAGCTTTTCCATCATAGGAATAAAATATGTTTATTAAAATATTTTATTTTAAACCGTAATCTTTAATAATATTAGTTGTTCCTGCATTTTGATCAACTAAATGCAGCCTTGAAAAAATATTCAATATCTTTGAATTCTTCGTTAATCTACATGCTTTCTAAGAAAATTCTTCTGACATCAGCCACTGAAAAAACAATTTCACTCACGTGATCACTAGCATAACAACACACATCCAGAAATTGAGACAAACATCAAAACTGTTCTTTTTTTTAGATCCTCCATGATGCTCTCTCTCTCTCTCGCCTGCTGTTGAAGAGCTTGAGTCCAGGCCAGGGGTGATTACGGACACTTTGAGTGGGGAGAGCTCAGTGTTCCTCTGGCTGTGATCTCCACTTCCATCCCCTTTCGCTTTCTAATCCCAGCAGAAGAGCTGCTTTAATCTACCTGCCAGCAATCAAACTCCCCGCCAGCCATTCCCATACCTTAGGTAGAGCCGCACGACTTCATAATGAGAGCGGCAGCCAAAAAACACACGCTTTGTCACAGGTGTGAATTTACAGACTGCTTACTGAAAAGCAGAATCGATAATGAAGATTAAAAGGTGTATTGTACCAGCCTACCTACGGAACACATTAGGTCTAAAAACAAAGTTTATAATAGATAAAGCACACAAATGCACACACACACACCTCTCATCCTCTCTGATGCATTTCTCCATCTGAATGAGGCCATCAATGGTGCTTAGGGTCTTTCGTTATGCTCTCACTGGCAAGGGCCAGAGTGTTGTAACTGTGAAACAGGGAGGTACAGGGATACAGCAAGGGGGAAACTGAAGATTTGTGGATCTCGATCCAGTAAGACATTAAGGAACGCTTGAGTCGGTGCAGTTCGGTCAGCCCTCTCCATGCTGGGTCACTCGGCAGCCAATGGCACATTAGTGAGCACATAATCACTGCTGAGGGCCGAGTCAGTGTACCTGCGAGCAGCTACCAGCCATCATGGGCTGCATCCATAATGAGCCAAAGTCATCAGAAAAGCATATTGAAGAGACGGTTTCCTCTTCCAAACTCACAGCTTGCTTGGAACGGGATATATATAAAGCATATTAGATAGAGATGCCCAACCCGATCACATGAAAGTGCGTATAAATAGTACGCCAAATAAAAACGAACAATCGAACAGTCCAAAATGGACTTTGGCATGTATATGCTACGCGATGGGTAGGTTTAGGGTTGTGGGGTAGATGTGTATCATATGTACGCGAAAACTGCGTATCATATGCACGCCAACAAATTTCGTATCATATGCACGCGAAAACTGCGTATTATATGCACGCCAAACACAAAGTCCATTTTTGCGTATCAATACCACGAGTTTTCGTTTTTATTTGGCGTACTATTTATACGCATTTTCATGAGACCGGGCTCAGATTCCAGATATTTCAGTGACTATATCTATATATGAAGAGTTCAGATGCAAAAGCCTCTAAATGCCATCTGAAATTTTCTTCTAAAATGAGCATTTTTATCAGGCTCCTATATTTATGTTCAGTTATTTCACTTTAATTGCATAGAAAAGGGCCTATACATTGTCATTAGATGAAAATTACTGAACCTAAATATAGCAGCCTGATAAAAATACTATATATATATATATATATATACATATATATATATATTTTATTTTTTATTTTTTTAAAGCAGCATCTGTCTCATTAAAGATATTTATTTTTTTCTATGACACTTTTCAAAGGTACTTCAAATCATCATCAGCTCATTTCTTATTAAACAGTTGTGCTGCTTATTCATTTTTTCAGGATTTTTAATGAACAGTAAGCTCAACAGAACTGAATTTTGAACCTTAAGTAAATGGGGTCCCAAAGAATGCTGGATCCAACCAATGAAGAAACAAAAAAAATTAAGGAAAAGAAAAAACATGATTTTCAAAAAAAAATTATTCTTTTGTTTCCACAGAAACAGTTTGGAACAACACCAAAAGTCAAACATTTGGATATTAACTCAAAAATTTCCCATCTAATTTTTATCCAGGACCAAATTAAAGGTATTCTATCCACACACAATGTCTCATTTGTTTCTATTATTATTTCTCTAAAAGCATTACTGAAAACTCCATTATGTCTTCTAAACGTTAATGCAACCTTTGAGAAATAAAACTGATGCCTATTTATCTAGCTATATATATATATATATATATACAACTGCAACAACAATACAGACAGACAGACAGACAGACAGATAGATTTATGCAATTGTATATAATTTGATACTAATTGTAAACCAAATCTTTAATTCATTCAAAATTTTAGAATACCTTGACTTACAGTAAGCTTGGCAGTCAAATATATCATAAGAGCATGAATATCTGATTGTGTGTGTGTGTGTGTGTGTGTGTGCGTGTGTCTGTGTCCAACTCTCTTGCTTGTTTTAGCTGAGGCATTTGGCCATGAGGGCACTCTAATCCAGACTGTTTAAACCTGGAGAAAAGGCAGAGAACAGAGGCTCCTTCAAAAACAGACCCTCTTCCCCTGGGGGGAAGCTGAGCCACTAATCCTGCTGCCCAGGAAATGAAAGCATGCAACAGGGACAGGTCACCCAAACTCTCTAGAAGGGAGGAAAGAGAGAGAGGAATATCAGAGCAGTGAAATCAGCCAATGCTGGATGTAGAATACTAATCTGGAGCAAAAGAAGAAAGAAAAAAAAAGAAACGTAAAAATTGATGACCATTCCAGGGGTTCAGCAAAAAGATTAAATGTTCTTTTTAAGCCATTAAACCGAATTAAGCTCACCAACCCGGATCAGACTCAATCTAATCTTTTCTCAAGCAGGTGGTATGAACTCTCTGCTGTTGGACTGCAAGAGACTAAACAGAGCTCTTTTCCATTTCACTGTAAACTTAGTTTTGAATCAGTGTCTAGTCGTGTGCTTGTTGAAACTGCAAGAGCCTGAAAAACATGCTTGTGATGTCTTAGCATAATTGTGTTCAGATCTCCATGCATGGGGCTCAAAATCTCAACCCTGGTCAATATAAAACCTATATTTTAGTTTCTGCCCCAAATTTTCCATATCCTAAACTCACAAAACTGTGAGAATCCACCGCAAACCAAAACCTTGAAAAAAGAATTCTGGTGCAACAATGCGCCCTCTGCTGTTCACATCAGCTACTGAACTATCCCCTGACCTCTGAATTCAGTCCTTCTTAGATGAGTCTGCCAATGGGGCAAATGACTCCCGTGTCATTGTGTTTGCATTGCTCCAGTGTATCATGGCACCAGCACTCCCAATGCAGCTTAAAATAATAAACGCTGGTCAGTCTTACGGCTCGGTGAGCAAGCACAGCGGGCGTCCTCCAGATGAGAAGACGTTATTTACAGTCACATAGACTAGAGCACGGCAGAGCATAGCAGAGACAAAGCAGAAGAGACCGTGCTTTGGCGTTGGAAGCCACTGGATGAGCGGTTATGCACTCTGCTCACATAGGCACAAAAGCACATGCTACTGCAAAAATACAAAGACATGGGGCAGTCAACTAAAGTCAGCCAATTAGGCCGATAACAGAGGAGAAGGTTCAGAAGAAAGCAGAAAACATTAGAAATAAGAAAGAGGCTAGAAGAACAAGCCCTGCTGGGAGGGAACACAGGGAAAAAGAAAGAGAGCGAAAGCGATTTCTAGAAACCGGACGGCCAGACACCAACCAGAAAAGCACTGTTTAGTCCATCTATTGGGCACAAAATGATTTGTCTCCCATTTCCACTGGTTAAACAGTTTCATCATCCACTCAAATGTATTTTTTTCATTCAACAAAATGCATTTTGCTCAGGTTTGGAGGGTTGGCACTGGTGCAATCTAAATGCTTCTGTGACTCAACAATTTTTCTAATATGACAAATTTTTTCTTAAATTATGTGATTGAATTCACTAAAAGTGCCAAGAGAAAAAAAGTTATTTCACTCTTCTGCTCAGGATAGGAAATTACCTACTCTGCCTTGATGGAAGCATTATCTTCATTGTAGCTCATTCATATGGTCTGACTATCTTTATCATTAAAAAAAAAAAAACGGTTCACAATTCAAAACGAACCATATTGAAATATTTACTGGACAACTCACAGCTCTGGCACACACAGAAAAACATGCTCTTTTGAGATGATAAATATAAACCTTAATTAATATAAGCATACATTACTATTCTAAATGTATTTATTTTTAAATAAAGTGATAAACCACTTGGTCAGTTTCATGTGGTCTCATCCTTGTGGCAGGGAACTGGTACTTATAAGCCATTTCAGTGAGTTTTTTTTTAACAGACTGTGGAACAGATTTTTCTAGTGTGCATTGAGACTGCTATATAGACAAGATGCAGTCACCATTAACAAATCCCCTTATGGTCACTGATAAATCACCAGGCAATAGAGACTTCTCTCTGGTTCCAGCTGGACATACGGCACAACACACTGCACGATTTCTGGAAATATACGAGTTTTACCTGCTCGCATCAAGTTCTTAATTTTGTTTTATTAATTTTTAATCCTTAGCAAATGTATGTACTTTCAAATAACTTTAACACTTAATACAATTTATAATAATATATTAAATAACTTTCTAATACATACCCAAACTCTTAAGTTTCTTCAGTTAACTTTTAGAAAAAAAATATTTAAAAAAATATTGCTTTACAGTTGTACAGTGACTTTCGAATAGAGTATAAGAGTATTAAGCATCGTGAACTGATTTTTGCATACTTGTCGTTATGTTTTGCTGTGGTAGCAAACATGTTCATTACAATAATTCTTAAAATCACACTTGTGATCGTGTGCAATAATTTTCATTATCCTAATAAGTGGCACATGTATAGCTTGTTTCTTTTCTTTTTTAAATGTCCAAGTGCAATCCACGGGAAGCACTTTAACAGCGAGTTCTACAGGACAAGCATGTTGTACCCTAATATTTCAATAAACCTTAGTTAAAAACACATGCACTTGCTATGTTTTCCTCTGCTTGCTTCATTCACCTTATGCATGATTTATAGGAACCACAGCATCCAGAGCGCACTTCAGAAAACTGTGTCTCCCGCAAACCTCAGCCATTAATTAATCCTATTCTTTAGTTTTTAAAGACAAAACCCTCTTACCTTCATTCTCTGGGTAATTCCGTAAGGCTTGACTCGGTGTGAGGGAGGAGAAAAGAAAGAAAAGAAGGGACGGATAAATCCAAAGGGTTGCCATTTTCAGGCTGCGCTGAGCGCGCGCTGCATCCCTCTCGCTGTAGAAAGTTACTGAGGCTCGCGATCAGAGCTCAAGTGAGGAGAGGAGAGCAGAGCAGAGGAGAGGGAGGGTCCGGGACTAGCCTCGGTGTGTCAATCATGCCGGGCTGCCAGGGAAACGGAGGACGGCGGGAGGCACGCTGGTGCTTTAAAAGGCGCGAACTCGATAAAGATCTCAACCGCCACACAGAAGCTAAAGGAAGCGCAGAGGATAACTGCTTCCAAATTTTATTTTAGACTGGATTTAAACTGCTTAATTCTCATTTTCTGCGGTAATTTTAGTGATCGCAACACTTTGCTTGGTTGTTTAAGTTTCTGAAGTAAGCTATGTTAGGCGGGAAAAAGACAATGTCTCCTATTAGGACGAAATAAACAAACATGCGATAATTTAAGTCGTTCTCTTTTTAGCCATAAAATTGTTCTTCATTTACATACTGTATAGGTCTGTATTTTAAAAAAATGGGACTAATGTTCACAAAACATGCAGTGTACAGTGTAAGGTAAGTATGTTAATGCTATAGCTACCAAAGTCACATTCAAGGTAAGTCTGTTCACTTGGCAGCCATATTTGCAACGCCTCTGGGCAGCTATTTTGGGCATCCAAGACCAAGTCCAAATTGAAATGAATGGGGGAGTCCTGAAATCTCAAAAACTGCTGGCTGAACTTACAATTAAATTACATATTTCAAATCAGCAAAAAAAAAATCTGAAATGAACTGCCCCATAAATGTTATTTATGCTCAAACAGTGTTAAAACCATAGGTAGATGCCACATTAGACCGCTCCAGACACGTCGACGAGTCCACCATCTTGGAACAGTCAATGTGTCGTCACTCACAATAAAAATCGGGGTAACACTTTATTTCGATAGTCCACTTTAGACATTCTATTAACAGTAAGTAACTTTGCAACTACATGTCAACTAGTAGTTAGTAGAGTATTAGTAAACTGTCTGCTTAATATCTTCTAACACTTTCTTTGTCAACATTCTACTAACCCTAAACCTACCCTAACAGTCTACTCTGAGAGTTAGTATACATGTAGTTGCAAATTAATGAGAATTAGTTGACATGTAGTTGACATGTAGTTACAAAGTTACTTATAGTTAGTAGAATGTCTAAAGTGGACTATCGAAATAAAGTGTAACCAAAATCGGTTTTAAGATGCCAAAACATTGTGCAGCCTCTGGCTGTAAAAAAAGACACCTAAATTTAAATTCCTGAAGAAACTGGATAATCTTTCATATGTGTTGGTTTGTGTTTTTAATATGTATTAACTCAATATTACAGGCTTTTAAAGCTATAATACATTTTAAACATCACATTACCTAATGGCTTCATCTTGTGTTAGTCTAGCAAAATCATCTGCTGAAGTCTATTTCACATATAGATATTCATACATGCGTACAACTATGGTTGCAGACGTACAGTCAACTTGCTCTCGAGTGTTCACGTACCTGCTTTGATTGTTCCAATATGGCGGACGGCTTATGTATAGCAGTCCAGAGAAACAGCCGCTAATAGGGCATGCAGTAATGCAATGACTTTCATTTTGAAGGCGGGACATATTCCACCATATTGCACGTTGCAGTTTCTCCCATTAATAAGTAACAGGAATGTACCGTCTTTGTATATCTATAGTCTTTATAGTCAGTTGCACGTGTTATTGCTTAAATTCTTAGCATTGCCAAAGAGCGCTATATCAGGTACAAGCAAGAACTCTTCTTATGGTCAGCTTTCTCTTTCACATTTGTGGCTATATCCAAAATCGCTCCATATCCTCATTCACTCTTCCCTACATAAGTCGACAAATATAGTCCAAAGGAGTGAATGAAAACGATTGAGCCAATTCAAACACTGAGTGCACCAGAAGGGCTGCTGCTTTTGCGCAGTTTATTCTTGCTGATACAACTGATTAAAAAAAACTAAATAAAAACAAACAATCAGAGTAACTTAGAGGA
>NW_015506689.1:122896-123413 GCF_001515645.1 Sinocyclocheilus grahami
TACAAGATATGATTTGTTATCTTTGACAGATCTGGAATTCATAGCTGAACACCGACCAGTGAAACCAGCATCACTTTATCCACTTTCTCTCTGCTCCAACTGGGATTTTCTAAGTGTCCAATTAAGACAATTAAGCAATTTATACACCATACAGGCCACATGCCAATGACCAATTTCCCCGTGGGGTGAAATAAGAAAAGGTTTTTAGAAGGCTTCATTCATCCAGTAACAAACCTCCGTCATTGCAACACTATCAATGATATGATAAGGCTCTCAGACTCCTCAACTACCACAAACCCCCTCTCTTCTAAGGCTGTTTGTGTGTGGGATGTCTTTAAGACACTCACAATCTTCATGGTCACTGTGGATTGTCTCTGATTGCTACAGTAAAATGCAGTGTCAGCTTCTGCTCTTCAAGAGAAACCATGGAAGTCAGGACAGAGTATATGAAATATGCCTGCAATATTCCTTTCGCTTTCATAACACAAATGGCCATTAGAGGAGGATAGTGAGCTAC
>NW_015506689.1:123753-129263 GCF_001515645.1 Sinocyclocheilus grahami
TAAAAAAAACTAAATAAAAACAAACAATCAGAGTAACTTAGAGGAGCAGTTACCGCAAAAGGTAGTTTGTCATGCAGATGTGATTAATATTTCTCAAATAAACAACTTATTCGAAATCCTATTGCTTAATTCGTATCATTAGTGAACCACCACCGTTTAAAAATTAGCCATTATTAGGCAGAGAAAAGAAAATGTCTCATATTAGTACTATGGAATAAGTAATTACTGTAACACACGGCAACAAGCATCATCATACAACAAAAAATAATGGCAACTGTCATCATTTACTCACCCTCATGTCGCCCCAAACTTGTGTGTCTTCGGTGAAACAAACAAGATAATATTTTAAAGAAATGTCTACAGTAAAAGTCAGTTACCAGCAAAACTGTCAGTGGACAGCAAATCAAAACTGTTCTTATTTTTTAAATAATGTTGTTACCAACATTTTTTAAAAAAACCTTTTTTTGGACCCACATGATGGCAAGTAAATGATAACAGAACTTGTTTAGGTGAACTATCCCATTAAACACATTCACAGTAATCATACACACACAAAAACGCAAATCGCAAGAAAGTGCTTGTAGGCACATTAACGCAGAATTCAGATTAAGTGTGCCCATACATATCCATTTATCTGCTATTCTACAATGGACTTCACTTGAACATAGCTTATCCAATAAGATTTTAGATCTGGAAATATTCTTTTATAAATAAGATATGCTAAATGGACTACAGTAGAATTAAAATAGGAGGGCTGGACAAGGCTAATGGGCAAAGAAAGAGAGAGAAAGTTGAACAGCCTGTAGCCGTGTGCCTCGGTTTCCAAGATAGATAGTTTGAGTGTGAGGAACATAATGGAGGGAGGGAGAGTGATAGTCTGCTCATGAACGGAAGGAAGCAAATTGAGAGATGAGCATGGGGTTGGGGGAGGAGGTGTACCTAACAGAGAAAGGGAGCAGCGCTTTGGTACTTTAGTAACTCCCATGCAACTGAACCACATGGCATGCAGCATGCAGCAGGTAATTCATCATGTCAGAGTTTGCAAGAGACTGCACACACAAAAGTGAGAGTGTGGGAAAGCCCAGGACAACAATGAAAGCTTACAAGATCCCCCCCATAAACACCCCCTGTTCTCCTCTCCCATCTCTAAGGAATCCCTCCTTGAGCCCAGAACTTTGCCTGCCACACTGTAGAGCAGACAGCCATTCATCCCCATCCAACAAGTAGCAAGAGAAAGGGAATGAGAAAAACTTTGTGCACTCTAGTTGCCAGTCACTATTTCACTCTTTCTTTCTCTTTCTCTTTGTGCACCTAATGTTGCTGTCAGGTCTGTGATTATTTGATAAGACTCAAAGACAAAAAACACTTAAATGGCCCCGTCTTTTTAAAGGTTGATCTCTGTTGATCTTTTTTCTAGACCAAGCTCTATTATAGCTCTATGTCACCCTACTGTCTCTAGGGAAAAAGCACCCAGCCAGGAAGCTTGACAGCTTTTCTTCTAAGAAAATATTCACCACAGCAGCTACGAGACAATGTGATTTTAATTTCATACTTAACTCATGAATGCCTTACTGTCTTGCGATAAAATGCGAAACAGGATATTTGCTTCTCAGTTATTTATCCAAGATCTGAAACAAACTTTCGGTAACGTTCTGGGTAGTATTGTAGGAAACCACAGTGATTTCCTGCATGGTTAGTGGGCTAGGGGTGCATTGGCTTTTGTATGTATTGCTTTGCAACTCTCTTTTGCCATTACTGTTTTGCTGAATTACTTCAGCTAAATGGTCTTTGAATGTAGCCACCTTCGAAAGGTAGTTCATCTCAATGTCTGTATGCATATCTGAGATCCACAGCCAATATATCACTTTCTTTAGAAGTTTATAGCCCCAATATAGTTGTCTAGTATATGACAGGTTAACCAGTCTATCCATAATAGATCCTGAGACAGAGTAAGATCTAGTACCCTTGACCCAGACTCACAAGGGAATATGAAACCTCTCCCCTCTTAATGCAGTTATTACACTGTCTGCATGCTTGAGGGGAATCTATGGCTTTACTGCTAATATATGAAGTTTTGCAATGTATTCAGTGTTCAAGAATTCATCACAAACACACAATAGATAATTAATGATAGTCCAGTTTCTTCTCAGAGCAGCTAGATCGGGGGCCAATCTTTATTAACATTTATGAACACCAAATGTTTAGCCATACCTTTAATATGACTACATTTAGGCAAATCATACAACGATTCACTTATAAACTAAAAGCAAACAATGCTGTAATTGAAAATCAGACAGTTTAGATGTCGTTTTAACTTTCATCAACGATAGACCCAATCTTGTTTGTCTTTGTTTGTCTTGTGTTTGAGTTTTGAGAGCTCTGGGGGGAATTTTGAAGGAACTTTCGAGATGAGGTAAGAATACTGTTGCAAAACTCTACCTGCCAGGTCTCTTTCTATGCATTCTACTACAAATGTCATCCACATAAACTTACCAAACTGACACATTTTTTTTTTTATTTCCTCAAAAATAAACTCGTTCTGTGCGCTGCATGCGTTACCCAAGTAACTGGAGCCGGTGAGGGCCGATCCTGTGATCCTTCAGCATGTCTGACAAAAGGAAACAGACACAGTGGAGTTAGAATTGCGAATGAAGAAGAAATCGGAGAAATGTGAGGTGGTTTATTGGTAATGCTGTCATGTAAACAAACATTACATGCAGTTCACCTCACTGGCTCACTGCACAACATCATTTTGACATGCGGTTGGAAGTGCAATCATCTTGACGACCGTCGAAAATTCCAGAATTTTCTAGCACATTCTTCAATTTCTCTTGGAACCGGTCATGGTCAGTAGGTTAACCAGCCGTCTCTAAGCTATGACCTGGCCTCAGACCTTGGCAGAGAGATCTGCTGAAAATCATCCTAAGACCCCCCTGGGTTCATGCTTCGGGAGACAATTAAGGCCAGTGTTTCCAAACACAGTGCACGGTTTGTCATGAGTGAGTGAGGTTCACAGCATAATCTGCCCCAACATAGGGGCCCCTTTTTCAGCATGCAGGCCTTTGATTCTAACCTCATTTAACCCTGAAGAGTTAGGCGGGGGATGGAAGGAACAACATTTTTATGTTGAATATAGCCTTATGTACATCATACAAAGTTTACATAGAGTTTAAGAAGGAAGTTTGGGAGAAGCTTGTTCCTCTAGTCAATCACAACACAAGGACCAAAAGGCTGCTTCCAACATAACAAATATATGCGCCAAGAACGTTTTGCTAACATTCCCATTAAGTTATGAAAATCTTCTCTGAACATTCAAAACACCAACATTTTGCATCATTATGGGAATGTTACTTTTCAATATTCTCTGAACATTCTTAAACAAGTAGTTATAGTCACAAAAGGTTTGCCAAACGTCCAACTACAATGTTTCAGAAAGCAAAAAAAAAAACATTCCATGATTTATGTATACATACAATATTTTTTTGTGTTAATGCTTTGAGAACATTACTAAAGACCAGATTACTTTGAACAAATGTTCTATTAATGTACAGAAGAATGGAAGAATGTTTGTTCATAACTTTGAAAGCCTTGCCAAAAGGTTTGCCAAAAAACATTCCTTGTTTTCAAGCTAAGTTACTGCATTTATATATGTCTTTAACTTTAATGTCATGATTGAGCCTCTTCTTGACAGACAGAGAGCCAAATATATTTATCAGTTTTCTTCATATCACTTTCTAAGGCTAGATGGCCACATGACCTTCTTGTTCATATTTGTAATATTATGCAATCTTGTTCATAATTGTCATATTTGTAAGTTTCTGATGCATAACTGTTCCATAAATATATTTAAAGTATTTTTATTTAGGTTTCTATTCATTCTAAAAACCTAAGCCTGTTATTTAGGCACCCACATCCCTCTGTGTGATTCATCTATGGTTGAAGTTGGAGAATACCATTAAGAACAGCTTGAATAGTTTCCAGTGATGAACAAGTGGAGCGAGTGAAGTTGGTATCTAAAGTAATCATTTCTGGATCAGCTGTGGCTTTCAGCGGCTGTGAACCATGAAATCTGGGGCAGGCGCACAACAATTTAACTACTTATTGATTGTATGTTTCTGCACCCTGTGAAGAGTCCTGTCTACCACTGAGAAAACTAAGATACCACACTAAGTATTTTATCAAATCTTTTTTTATTTTATTTGTATTTATTTTTTTGTAGGTTTGTATTAGGTTAATATCAATATAACTTTAAAATTGATTGTAAGTTTCAGCAGTTTAGGGTTGGACGATATAGCTAAAAAATGTATCAATGATATAATGTTTCATATCATTCGGTATCGATAATTATTGACCTTTTCGATTACACTTTACTTGAAGGGGTGTGCATAAGACTGACATGACACCTTCATAATCATGACATGACACCTACATAATCATGACATGACACATATCATGAATATGAAGTTTTTTTTATGCATGTTTATGACAACTGTCATTAAGTGTCATTCGCTCAGTTATGTCATTTTTAATGCAAATATGACATTATTTGACCTAACCCTACCCCTACCCTTACCCCTAATCATAGCCCATAACAAAGACATCTCAAACAATGTCATCTTTGCATTAAAAATTACATAACTGAGCGAATGACACTTAATGACAGTTGTCACAAACATGCATAAAACCTCCTTCATATTCATGACATGTGTCATGTCACTATTATGAAGGTGTCATGTCAGTCTTATGCACACCCCTTCAAGTAAAGTGTTACCATATTTTCTATAACCTTTTTTAAAACAAAGATCAAAATAAAAAATGTTTACATTTAACCACTGTATTTTTAGATGAACTCAATTTATTGAGACAAACAACGCTTTATTTATTTATTTATTTATTTTAACAGTCAAAAACAAAATTAAAATTAAACAAATATTTAATTTCTAATGTTTTATATGCAGATTAAATAGGTTAAACTTTTGGCTTGTCTCCCGAGGCCACAGGAGCGCGCAATGAGCAAAATAATGCAGCACATTTTAAATGTTCAACGCAAGGAAGTAATAGTCTATAAAAAAACGTGCATCACGTCTAAATTAACTCATATAAATCTAATATAATTTCGTAAATTGCATAAACAATTATGAACAAAACAGCACCACATATTTATGCACTGCTTAATACAAAGAGCCGAATCGCCCATCACAAAGATTGCCTTTAAAAACATATGAGACGCAGTGAAAAGGAATAAACTTCCACAAATTTGCAACGTGTTTTCTAAAAGTTTTAACTGTTTTAACTTTGCATGGCTTTCTATACATCTCTAGAACTACCACATTTTGCTATAAGTTTGATTGCATCATATAATAATTGCTGTTAATAGTGTTCATCGTCTGTTTGATTACGTCTTTAATTGATTTTTCCGTACATTTCTGCCATATATACATTAACTGACAGTCACCACTGATAAGCTACCACTAAATATTGTAGAAACTTAATTTACTGTAAAGTTGCTT
>NW_015506689.1:129519-133259 GCF_001515645.1 Sinocyclocheilus grahami
TTACACTTTACTTGAAGGGGTGTGCATAAGACTGACATGACACCTTCATAATCATGACATGACACCTACATAATCATGACATGACACATATCATGAATATGAAGTTTTTTTTATGCATGTTTATGACAACTGTCATTAAGTGTCATTCGCTCAGTTATGTAATTTTTAATGCAAAGATGACATTGTTTGAGATGTCTTTGTTATGGGCTATGATTAGGGGTAAGGGTAGGGGTAGGGTTAGGTCAAATAATGTCATATTTGCATTAAAAATGACATAACTGAGCGAATGACACTTAATGACAGTTGTCACAAACATGCATAAAACCTCCTTCATATTCATGACATGTGTCATGTCACTATTATGAAGGTGTCATGTCAGTCTTATGCACACCCCTTCAAGTAAAGTGTTACCATATTTTCTATAACCTTTTTTAAAACAAAGATCAAAATAAAAAATGTTTACATTTAACCACTGTATTTTTAGATGAACTCAATTTATTGAGACAAACAACGCTTTATTTATTTATTTATTTTAACAGTCAAAAACAAAATTAAAATTAAACAAATATTTAATTTCTAATGTTTTATATGCAGATTAAATAGGTTAAACTTTTGGCTTGTCTCCCGAGGCCACAGGAGCGCGCAATGAGCAAAATAATGCAGCACATTTTAAATGTTCAACGCAAGGAAGTAATAGTCTATAAAAAAACGTGCATCACGTCTAAATTAACTCATATAAATCTAATATAATTTCGTAAATTGCATAAACAATTATGAACAAAACAGCACCACATATTTATGCACTGCTTAATACAAAGAGCCGAATCGCCCATCACAAAGATTGCCTTTAAAAACATATGAGACGCAGTGAAAAGGAATAAACTTCCACAAATTTGCAACGTGTTTTCTAAAAGTTTTAACTGTTTTAACTTTGCATGGCTTTCTGTACATCTCTTGTGTGAGATGCGAGTGCACCGGTCGTATTTGTTCATCTAGAACAGGGGTGCCCAAATTCGGTCCTGGAGGGCCGGTGTCCTGCAGAGTTTAGCTCCAACTTGCCTCAACATATCTGCTGGTAAGTTTCTAGTATGCCTATAAGAGCTTGATTAGCTGGTTCAGGTGTGTTTAATTGGGGTTGGAGCTAAACTCTGCAGGACACCGGCCCTCCAGGACCGAGTTTGGGCACCCCTGGTCTAGAAAATGCGCTGAATATGCATTCTGTGTGAATGGCTTGGTTTCGGTTTTAACCTAATCAAGATCTTCTCCGCATTGAGCTTCTATATTTGTCTAATATTTTTAATGAATAACGCAGCAACTGCGCGTCTTGTGGGCTAGACTAACAAAACATTAAACAACAACGTCACTTGCATCATCACCGCATCTCGTGCTCCACTGATGACGCTCCCTGACGCACATCCAACATTGGATTGTACTATTTTTGCATTAAAATGCAAATGTTTATTTTAAATTCAACTAATATTCATTCTTTACTCACAATCTCCTCATCACAGGCAGGCACAGCCCTCATGTTCGTGTTTGTGTGTGCTGTCTGCGTCGCTCATTGCACGTGCCTATATCGTGCACTATATCGAAAATGTGTTATATCGTTATCGAAGAAGGTGTACCGTCGATAAATATCAATACCGTTTATCGCCCAGGCCTAGCAGTTAGTACACTTTACAGCTAAGGAAATAAGATGTCTTTTAAAAACATCAACAATAACATCAAATGTTTTCTGTAACATCACTTAGGAAAAACACAACACACACTAGGATTAAAAAGTTTGGGGTCACTAAGATTTTTTAAAAAGAAATTACGGTAACACTTTACTATAAGGTTCCGTTAGTTAATGTATTAACGGTTACACTTTACTTGAAGGGGTGTGCATAAGACTGACATGACACCTTCATAATCATGACATGACACATGTCATGAATATGAAGGGTTTTTATGCATGTTTATGACAACTGTCATTAAGTGTCATTTGCTCAGTTATGTAATTTTTAATGCAAAGATGACATTGTTTGAGATGTCTTTGTTATGGGCTATGGTTAGTGGTAAGGGTAAGGGTAAGGGTAGGGTTAGGTTAGGGTTAGGTCAAATAATGTCATATTTGCATTAAAAATGACATAACTGAGTGAATGACACTAAATGATAGTTGTCATAAACATGCATAAAACCTCCTTCATATTCATGACATGTGTCATGTCATGATTATGAAGGTGTCATGTCAGTCTTATGCACACCCCTTCAAGTAAAGTGTTACCTTATTAACTAACTAATATGAACAAACAATGAACAATACATTTATTACGGTATTTATTAATCTTTGTTAATGTTAGTTAATAAAAATAGAGTCGTTCATTGTTAGTTCATGTTAATTCACAGTGCATTAAATAATGTTAACAAGCACAACTTTTGATTTTAATAATGCATTAGTAAATGTTGAAATGAACATGAACTAAGATTAAGAAATGCTGTTGAAGTATTGTCAATTCTTAGTTCATGTTAACTAAAGTAGTTAACTAATGTTAACTAATGAACCTTATTGTAAAGTGTTACCAAAATTACTACTTTTACTTTAGCAAGGGGGAATTAAATTTATCAAAAGTGATAGAATGACTTAAACTAACAAAAAAACTTTCAATATTGTTAATTAACGTTTCTTGAGCACCAAATCAGCATATTAACATGATTTCTGAAGAACATGAAGAACATGTGACACTGACGACTGCTGAAAGTTCAGCTTTGCCATCACAGGAATAAATTAGGCTACATTTTAAAATGTAATAAGATGACGAGCAGCAACCTTTCTGCTTCACCAACAGATAATTCACAAAAAGTCATTTTAAAGGCCTACTTAAGGACAGAAATAAAAGATCTAGGGAATCTCACACCAACCACTGATCTGAAGGTCGGTGTGGTAGAAGAGTTCAGAAAAAAACTTCAAATATATAGAGACAGAGAAAATGAAGTCTCAGGATTAGAAAAACAGCTTTTCAGATCAATGGCCGACAAAAAGTCATTTTAAAGGCCTACTTAAGGACAGAAATAAAAGATCTAGGGAATCTCACACCAACCACTGATCTGAAGGTCGGTGTGGTAGAAGAGTTCAGAAAAAAACTTCAAATATAAAGAGACAGAGAAAATGAAGTCTCAGGATTAGAAAAACAGCTTTTCAGATCAATGGCCGAGAAAAGGTCTCAGTATCGATTTGAGAAAGGTACTTGTGGCGTATGAAAACACAGAGGTAGATTGTTGTCGGCTGATGGCTTAGATGACCTTCTTACGATCCTCAGAGGAAGCGCAGCAGCTACAAACCTTTCATATCTCAGGCTAGTGTCCATTCCTATCAAACTCAGTGGTGTGATACTGTAACCTGACTGAACCTTATTTAAAAAAGATGAAAAAAAGGCCTCAAGCCCTGTCCATTCTGATCTTAGTTGTGAACTGTAATTGGCTCGTGGTCTACCGACATGACCCTGTCAGCTCATACGTGATTGACAGCCTTTAGTCCCAGAAAGCCTAATTTGTAGTGAGTTTCTTGCCCACTTTGGCAATAAAGATCCCTCTCCACATCTCCTTGGGTGAAAATATACTCACTAATGTTCTGCTCATATGAACACATGGACACACACACACACACACATATAAAATTGCTTCTACAGACCAGCGTTCACAGCAACAATACATGTTGTATATAGGCCAGTAAATGACAGAAGTGCTCTTGATATAGCAAT
>NW_015506689.1:134445-146762 GCF_001515645.1 Sinocyclocheilus grahami
CTGTTTCTGGTAATCCACACAGACTACAGTTCCCAGACTCATGCTTATTCATTTTATATAGAGAAGAATTTAAAGCAGTATGGCCAATGCGAAGTCTGGTAATAATTGTATCTTCTCTTCTACTACCAAAATGAACTCGTTCAACCCCAACTTGATTTTGAATATGATAAAGATGTCTTCCTCTCTCCTCCTTATTCCAAACTTCTTTTTGGCTGGCGTCTTAAAGCGGAAAAGGATTTAGTTTAGTTTAGCATTCGGTGTTACGTTTGTTGTTACGTTTGATTTGTTCGCCATGGAAAAAGTCAGTCTTCGCGTTTGTGTAATATGCACAATATGCTAACTTTCTGAATGCGTGTACTCGAATGACTAAATACATTTGCTGCTGTACACAACGCAGAATACTGAATCCCAAAATGCAATACACAGAAACAGAATTAATATGATTGAAACAGAAAAATAAATACAAATGATAAAATAAAATTTAAATTAATTAATAGTAATTATAAACCAAAAAACAGTTTGAGATTAGAAAATGTACACAAATAAATAGCCTAATTTTTAATGGATTGTAATATTTAAACTGATCTAAAGTTCAGTGGCTGGTCAGGCTGGTGTGTGGCTGCTCTTTGATTGCCTGTGCCCTTGTCTAATACAGGTGTGTCACTGAATGTAATCTCCCTGTGTCAGACAAATCAATCTTGTCGCTGTCTCTCAAGTTAAGCGCTATCCCAGGAGTGCATCTCCATCAGGCCTTAAAACCCTGTGCTCAGCACAAGTTGCGCTGTCTTTCCTTTAAACACACACACACACACACACACACACACACACACACACACACAAAACCCTTACATGTTATAATGTTCTCTGTATTATGTTTCCTTCAGCGTGGCATGATAATACACTGATATACTTCAGGTGCACATACAAAAAGGTCAACACCTAAAGTAGTACTTTAAATAACGTGTAAATTGACTTGTGTGTGCGGTGGCATAAAAAAGCTGTTTTACTCTAAGAGTGGTCAATTTTCATAGTGGCTGCCAATTTGGGGCCACATGACCAACCAAATATTTATATTTCATATTTCACTTTTTCTCTTATAATATGCTTTTATAGCCTCATGCTCTTGCAAACTATTTTAATTTTCAGGAAGAGTTGTCAGAAGCTTAATGGTGATAACATTGAAATCATGCGACCATGGCATTGTTCGTTTATAGCCTATGTTTAGCTTTTTAATTCTGGCAATCATATTTAGGCTTTAAAATTCATATAAGTTGTGTTGATTTTTGAAGATTATCATGATGAACAAAACATGTACAACTCATAAACTTTTGTTGGCAACAGAGCTTATTTTCTGCAATAATCC
The DNA here is from genome assembly GCF_001515645.1 of Sinocyclocheilus grahami. Classification (NCBI taxonomy): domain Eukaryota; kingdom Metazoa; phylum Chordata; class Actinopteri; order Cypriniformes; family Cyprinidae; genus Sinocyclocheilus; species Sinocyclocheilus grahami. Next base: position 135,809 of record NW_015506689.1, read on the forward strand.
AAACGCCAATGAAACATCCTATTGGTCTTTGTTGAGGGAACCAGGGTGGTGCAGATTTTGGGTTGGCCTACAAAAATATGTCATCACTGCAGCACTCTATAAAGTCCAATAACATATAACCTCTTAAGACCCTGCGGCCTCATATGAGGACATTATATTTTTGTGAATTTCTCTGAGACTGTACATGCCACAGTTTTAAGTCTGGATGTCCTGTACAGAGTACGTTCAGGGCATTTCAGAGATACTAAATGTTTGGATGTTTCACCATGACCACTCCCTCTCACTGGTCTTCAAAAATGTCTGAAATTAATTTAGTGACACTCTTATGGAAATATGATAATATTTTGTAATTATCATTGAAATCTGACTAATTTTTAAGCTGTGTGTCATAAATCAACATCTCAGGAAAATGTTGGGTTTCAAATCAAAATATGACTTTCTGTTACGAAACAGGACGTTGATTTCACACATGTCCTCACATGAGGACACCGGGACTAAAAGCATGTTTATTACGCATTTTGGGAGACATAACAAATGAACAGGGAAATAAATTATATTTCTATATTCTATGAAATATTATATATTATTATGAAAATCTTGTCAATTATTACTCCCATTATTACACTTGTTTTTTCATTACATGTTGCCCCAAAAACACATTAATATGCAAATTAGATTTAGTTTATAGATACATTGTATATAATGAGAAAGCCTGTTTATGGCCATTTTACACACATTTTGCAGAAAGAAAAATTGTACATTGAATCATTCTGTTATAACATCGTTGAGAATCATCTTTATACAAAGTTTGATAAAAAAAATTCTTGAAAACTAAAAATGTATTGATTTTAAAAAATCTATTGTTTTTGCCTATGCATGTTCATTCATGTATTTTTATTTTTTTAAAGAAATTGAGTCCCGATGTCCTCTACCGTGGACATAGCATAACTTATGAATGAAATATATTTTTTTAATATATATATTTTTTTTACATTATTTTTAATGCTCTAAACAATGTAAAGACATAGAAAAAACTAACTTTTTCCTAAAACGTTTTTCTCGGGTCTTAAGAGGATAAAATAAAATAACAATTATTATAATAATGATTGAATTATTATTTTGCAAAAGAGATTAGACTCATTTGGTCCTCTGTATATAATTGAACATATATTAGTTGTGTGCCATTTTAAAACAACAACAGCAAAATAAATAATCAGTAGTGTTGACTGGAATGTAATATGTGCTAATACATATTTAATGGAACCAGTTTTAACAACCTGACTTGGGCCTCATCATTTCTTATAAATATTGTCAGACGTGAAAATACTTTACAAATAACCCCTTTAAAAAGAATACCCCCTTATGACAGACTTGCAAAGCATAGTGACCCTTCCCTACGCCTGTGGATGGGCACTGGGAGTTTGGGTCCGTCTTATTAGTGTGCAATATTATCATATTTCACAGACGAGCAGGCCAGAGAAGGTAATTACCTGCTCCGTGCTATTAAGCCCTGTTTTATTCCATTCATTTTCACCTGGCAAACTCAGGCAAAGGGCCGCTGGCATTTATTTCCTGTCTGTAGATTTATGAGGACCTCGGCTCAGCCAAGCCATAAAAAATCTGAGGAGAAAAACCGCTCTGTGTGTCAATGTGTGCATGTCCACATGAATGTGAAGGAGAGCGCTCTAAACGTTCACACATTTATGTGAGATTTTTCACAGCTGTCATATAAAAATTATCGATCGTCTATTTCAGTACTGTTGTTATTGAAGTAAAAAAATATATTTATGAACCACCTGCGAGATTTGATCTCAATCAACATAGCGGTTGATCTTGCATAGTATAATTCACAATGTAGTCAGCTCGTATATTGGTGCCTGACACAGTAAGACAGCAGGGTACTGGACGTCCTTCAACTATTGGAGAAGCGCATCAATAAATTATCATTATATTCACAGTATAAGGTGTACACACGTACACTCTCTCTTAAAATACATTGCAGTCTGAAGTTCTCTACATTTCAGTTAATTTAAAGTTACTGAGGTCAAACTACAATATTTAACCAAAGAGCTCATAATTAAAATAATCAAATCTCACCTGCTACCACAACACTCCTCCATCCTATAGAGAAAAGAAAGGCAGCAAATAGAGTGAACTTCATCTTGTTCTGTTGCTCACTTCTAATTCTGAAACTTTCTGCTAGGCTGAAGGGTCTATGTTGAGGGAGGTCTTTCAGCCCACAAAGCTCACCACCCTCTGCGATCACTTTTCTTCGTCACCTAGGCCCACAGACACCTCAGTCGGGGACAGGAAAAGATGAGTGATGAGTGGAAGACCAAAAACGAGAGAGAAAGAGATGCATTTAACCACATAGAGGAAAGTAAGGGGTTACAAAATTCACAATGAGCATTCGTCATGGCTCAGTTCAGTTCATTGTGGCCTAAACTATTGGTCTCATTTGTAGCCTCTGTTCCTGGTTAGGTTTTACAATTAAAATGTATTATTATTGTTGTTATTATTATATTTTTATTTTTAATGAAACAGACAAACAAACAAATAAAGAAAATTAGCCCTTAAAAAGTGCTGTTAAGTGGTACAATGCTGGTACCAGATAATATTACCTTGGTAATTTTGTATAGCATTGTACAGATTCTAAATCACAATATTAATCTAATATGGTATTTGTTAATTTTTTTGGCATTTTTTTTATTTAGTTTATGTTATAGAAATGGTACAAAACAATAATCTGAGCTAAAACACAAAAAAATATAATATGAGTTCAAAAAGATTAAAACACATGCTAATTTGCATCTGAAGTATCTTTTTTTGGTAACACTTTAGAATAGGGAACACTTATTCACTATTAACTACAACTTTTCCCTCAATAAAGTCCTAATTTGCTGCTAACAATAATTAGTAAGGTAGCTGTTAAGTTTAGGTATTGGGTAAGATTAGGGATGTAGCAAAGCATTTTTCATCTTAAAAAAAGGCTCGATATCGGATGAGCATCTGCAGCCAAGTATTGATTGTAATTTCCTGCAATGTTCATTCCAATCACAAGCTTTATTAAAAATTTCATTTCTATCTGCCATTCGATTGGTGACCCAACAAGCGTGCCCGTACAAAGAGAGAAAATCAAGAAACAAAATAAGACACCCCAGCGTCCTGTGTCTGAAATCAACATTATTGTATTGGTCTAATTATTATTCTACCTTAGCCGGTTTAGTTTGTGTCAGTCTTGAGCAAGTGTGGTGAAGTATGTATGCTTTTTTATGTATATACTTTATCTATATACTTTTTCTGCCAAACTTCCAGAGGGCCAACGGAAAAACTGAATTGTCATCACCCTGACATTGAGACTTTCTGTCTGTGAACTATTTTAGTTTTAAGTTTAAGTTTGATATGCACTGCCTACTTTATAGAACTGCTGCAGTACCTCTAAAAGAGAAATTCACTCAGAGAAATGTGTGAGACAACTCAGTTGATTTTTAACTGTTTTCAAAGGGTTACATCAGCTTTATCCTGTAGTACATTTACAATGAGTTTATCTCTACTGTTGTAAAACTGTTAACTGACATTCTCATGGTTAGCTAAAGGCTGCAGTTAGCTAGAAACGCTTCTCTAGATTAGTCTGCCACCATGTGATGATAGTGTGACACTGCATCCTCACTATAGTAAGATATAGATATGATGAAGGCCTCTTTTCCATCACTGCAGTTTCAGATGATCGAACTTTGACTCTCACTAAGCACTTGTCCATAATTATTTTTTTTTTTGTGAAGAATACTTTCAGCAAGTTACTGTATATGCATAATATCTACAATGAAAACACATCAGAAAAAAATATGAATTATATTCATTTATTATTGTAATAGAAATACAGGTCTACATTTTATTTATATTAACAATGTTTATTGAATTAATTTATTAACAAATAATAATAAAACCAAATTATTTTAAATTACACACTCGGTAGAAACACACCACACAACTGAACTAGTCTGCAGCTATAAGACCAGCACCAAACGTCAGGCCTACTCTAGGACTAAATAATATCTGTAGTGCTTCAACTCACAACCCATCATGAGTATATTCAAACTTACTGTAATCTATGTGTATATTATACAAATTGTCCAGCTTTATCCCGATTTTTTTTTTAGATGGTTCATTCTCATCTGAATTTTTCTAAGTCCTTTCTTGCTTTTACTAAGTTTTTTTTTTTTTAACTTTGATGGTGTTGTCCTCTTGGGTGTGTGATTATGTGAAGTTGTGATCACCATATTGTCCTTTGTTGTAAATGTATTCAGAGGTGTAACTGTGCCTATTCCAGGTGTTTCCCGTTTTGTTTCTGTTGGCAGTGCAGCTGGTTCACAAGTCCCACATGTTATCGCAGTAGATTCTGGGTTGTCTTTGGACACTGAAGTTGGTAGGATGTTTTTATTGCTGGTCTCTGTCTCCGGTCCAGATGTTTTGATCGTTGTTCTCCCATCCACTATCGCCTTTGCCTTTTTAGCCCAGATGCTGTCTGGATCTGAACAAATAGTTATGTTTTTCTTGGTGTGAAATCTGAACGTGGACAAAAAAAATAATACTTGACGTTTTAGCTCTCATCATTTAATTATCTGCACATTTATTACTGAGTCTGTGTAAAACTTCGAATTGGTATATATTACAATAACTCTAAACTTGCCTTACAGCTCTGGCAGGACATAGATTTGTTTCTTGCATGTCATAATGCAAAATTTTTTCAACTGGTATTCTGGTGTTTGTCACAGTATCACAGCAGTCTACTAAACGTCCATCACCTGTAGAAGAAGAACATCATTGTATTGAGGTGAGTGATCATTATATTCACAGTATAAGATATAAACACATGTGCACTCTCTCATTAGCTACTATATCGGCTCAACTTCTCTACATTTCAGGTGAGTGAAAGTTACTAAAACCAGATGTTTTGATTGTCGTCACTATTGGTGTTACAGGTGTACTCGAGCTGGTCTCCGTCTCTGTTCCTGGTGTTTTGTTTGTTGTATTTACAGTTGGGATAATGTTTGTTGTACTTGAATAGCACATAGTAGGTTTTTGGGAAGGTTTTGTTTTCTTTCTCCCATCCACTATCTTCATCACACGCTTAGCCCAGTTATTATCACGATCTGAACAAATAACTTTGTTTTTCTTGGTGTGGAATCTGTACATGCAAAAAAGTATAATTGACATTTTAGTTCTCATCATTTAATTATCCACCAATGTATTACTTACTCTGTGGAAAACTTAACATTGTGATAGATTATAATAATTCGGAACTTGCCTTACAGCTCTGATAGGACATAGCGGTTGATCTTGCATAGTATAATTCACAATGTAGTCAGCTTGTATATTGGTGCCTGACACAGTAAGACAGCAGTGTACTGGACGTCCATCAACTATTGGAGAAGCGCATCATTTTATTCAGATAAATTATCATTATATTCACAGTATAAGGTGTACACACGCACACTCTCTCTTAAAATACATTGCAGTCTGAAGTTCTCTACATTTCAGTTAATTTAAAGTTACTGAGGTCAAACTACAATATTTAACCAAAGAGCTCATAATTAAAATAATCAAATCTCACCTGCTACCACAACACTCCTCCATCCTATAGAGAAAAGAAAGGCAGCAAATAGAGTGAACTTCATCTTGTTCTGTTGCTCACTTCTAATTCTGAAACTTTCTGCTAGGCTGAAGGGTCTATGTTGAGGGAGGTCTTTCAGCCCACAAAGCTCACCACCCTCTGCGATCACTTTTCTTCGTCACCTAGGCCCACAGACACCTCAGTCGGGGACAGGAAAAGATGAGTGATGAGTGGAAGACCAAAAACGAGAGAGAAAGAGATGCATTTAACCACATAGAGGAAAGTAAGGGGTTACAAAATTCACAATGAGCATTCGTCATGGCTCAGTTCAGTTCATTGTGGCCTAAACTATTGGTCTCATTTGTAGCCTCTGTTCCTGGTTAGGTTTTACAATTAAAATGTATTATTATTGTTGTTATTATTATATTTTTATTTTTAATGAAACAGACAAACAAACAAATAAAGAAAATTAGCCCTTAAAAAGTGCTGTTAAGTGGTACAATGCTGGTACCAGATAATATTACCTTGGTAATTTTGTATAGCATTGTACAGATTCTAAATCACAATATTAATCTAATATGGTATTTGTTAATTTTTTTGGCATTTTTTTTATTTAGTTTATGTTATAGAAATGGTACAAAACAATAATCTGAGCTAAAACACAAAAAAATATAATATGAGTTCAAAAAGATTAAAACACATGCTAATTTGCATCTGAAGTATCTTTTTTTGGTAACACTTTAGAATAGGGAACACTTATTCACTATTAACTACAACTTTTCCCTCAATAAAGTCCTAATTTGCTGCTAACAATAATTAGTAAGGTAGTTGTTAAGTTTAGGTATTGGGTAAGATTAGGGATGTAGAATAAGGTCATGTAGAATAAGGCATTAATATGTGCTTAATTAGAACTAATAAATGGCTAATATTCTGGTAATATGCATGCTAATAAACAACTAAGACCCTAAAATATAGTGTTACCCTTTTTTTTCTACCATTTACATGATACTTCAAAGAGTATCATGGTTTTTCCGGTATGTGTCTAAGAAACATGGTATTTTCAAAAATGTGATAATACCTTGTTACTTTTTTGTAAGTGTGCAGTATAAGGTATGTACAGATAGGCCTGACTGCATTCACAAACTACTGTTTCTAAACAGAATTGGCCAGGCTGTTACATGATGTGCTTGCTTACAGCAATACGTATGTCATATGCAATAGCTAAGGTTGACAAAAGAAAGCTTTTGAGTTTAATAGCAACATCAAAAAAGGCACAAATGAGAGTGAATGCATCTAAAAATTGAATCTTTATGCACTTTGTGAGCATTGGGTATAACATGTGGGTCTGTTAAACGTGTGTGGAAACTACAGAGGCCTTAAAGGGGCTGTGATCATGAAACCACAAACGTTTTATTCAGCCTTACTGGGATCTTCCACGTCTTAGCAAAACCTTAAAACAAAACCAGCTCCCACCCAGCACTCACCTACACTTAAACAAAGACATGTGAAGCTGTTTCATGATGTAATTTTTCTCTATATGACATTCATATTGAACAGCTGCACATAGTTTAATGCCATTTCACATTTTATAAGGTTAACATTTATGAGTTTGTTTACTAATGCGCTATTTACTATAGTACAGTGGTCCTTTCTGATATTATATGAAAGTAAATTTGTAGACCTAAATGAACAACCACATGGGCATTTCCTGTTTCGAAATAACACACAAGAAACATGGTGTATGATGTTCTCTTAGCTATTTGTAGAAAGTTCTGATGTAGATGCAAGATGACAGACCACAGCATCACACTCTGTTCTGTGAGAGGAAGTAGTGACTGCTATGCTGCACCTAATATGCACTATATGCTAAGCTCTAGTAAACCAAAAAACAACCGGTGGGCCATGTGCACATCTTTGAAGTTTCAGTATTCGCTGACCAGAATTACATAAACTTGACCTGAGTCATTGGAAAAAATGAGAGTTTAATTACAATTATAGTTTTGGTCAGGTTACTTGTTAATACTTCATGTTCTGGCTCTGAGTTGCACTCTGGTTTTCAGCAGTGTTGGAAAAAATAGATCCATACTTCAGTAAAAATACTGACACCACACTAATGTATTAATGAATAGTTCAGCCCATTGACAATTCTATCTCACAACCTCATGTTTTCCAAATCTGTACTATTTTCTCTGTACAACATGAAACATGAAAAAGTCAGTGTCTGGTTTTCAGCAGTGTTGGAAAAAATAGATCCATACTTCAGTAAAAATACTGACACCACACTAATGTATTAATGAATAGTTCAGCCCATTGACAATTCTATCTCACAACCTCATGTTTTCCAAATCTGTACTAACATGAAACATGAAAAAGTCAGTGTTTTTTTTACCATACACTGAAAATCAATGGGATTCAATGTTTTGTTGATACCAACAATCTTCAAAATAACTTCTTTGGGTGAAAGTAAATATAAGGTATGTTAATACAATAATTAAAAGTAAAAAGTATGTGTGTAAATCTTTGTAGGGAGTTTTTCATCATCCTGTCTATTTTCTGTAAATCTGCTTTGGAATCATGCCTACTGTAAAAAAAAAACACAAAAAATTATTTGTAGATAATATTTCAATTATTTGCTTTAGTACAATGGGAGATACGAGCTGGCTATTTACCAAACAACATGTTGTCTTTACAATATTGCTATTTTACACAAAGTAAAAATTTTTATATTTAAGCCTTCTCCAAATGGTGCTAGGGCTATGGGGAAAACTAAAAATGTTCCTTGGAGTCTGGGGATAAGAAAACAAATCAACTAAACTGAAAGATGAGCTTAGTTTATGTACCCTCGCCAAGCTGCCCACTGCACTTCCTTCTCTCTTGCTTGATTTGTTGTGTTGTTGCAGCCAGGCAATCTGACTGCTGCATTAAAGGAATAGTTCGCCCAAAATTTGAAGCCGCATCATGATAAAGTTTTCAGGCATTGGATGCAATTGTATGAAAAACATATGGTAACATTGGTGTAGGGACCAATTTTCCCTATTAACTAGTTGCTTATTACCATGCATATTACTAGCATATTGGTTATTTAAAATACTTGACGTTTTAGCTCTCATCATTTAATTATCTGCACATTTATTACTGAGTCTGTGTAAAACTTCGAATTGGTATATATTACAATAACTCTAAACTTGCCTTACAGCTCTGGCAGGACATAGATTTGTTTCTTGCATGTCATAATGCAAAATTTTTTCAACTGGTATTCTGGTGTTTGTCACAGTATCACAGCAGTCTACTAAACGTCCATCACCTGTAGAAGAAGAACATCATTGTATTGAGGTGAGTGATCATTATATTCACAGTATAAGATATAAACACATGTGCACTCTCTCATTAGCTACTATATCGGCTCAACTTCTCTACATTTCAGGTGAGTGAAAGTTACTAAAACCAGATGTTTTGATTGTCGTCACTATTGGTGTTACAGGTGTACTCGAGCTGGTCTCCGTCTCTGTTCCTGGTGTTTTGTTTGTTGTATTTACAGTTGGGATAATGTTTGTTGTACTTGAATAGCACATAGTAGGATTTTGGGAAGGTTTTGTTTTCTTTCTCCCATCCACTATCTTCATCACACGCTTAGCCCAGTTATTATCACGATCTGAACAAATAATTTTGTTTTTCTTGGTGTGGAATCTGTACATGGAAAAAAAAGGATACGAGACGTTTTAGCTCTCATCATTTAATTGTCTGCCAATGTCTTACTTACTCTGTGTAAAACTTAATATTGTGATAGATTATAATAATTCGGAACTTGCCTTACAGCTCTGATAGGACATAGCGGTTGATCTTGCATAGTATAATTCACAATGTAGTCAGCTCTTATATTGGTGCCTGACACAGTAAGACAGCAGTGTACTGGACGTCCATCACGTGTTGAAGCAACTGAGAAGCACATAATTTTATTCAGATAAATAATCTTTGCATTCACAGAATAATACACACACACACACGCACGCACACACACACACACACTCTCTCTCTCTTAAGCTACATTGTCATCTCAATTCTCTACATTTCAGTTAATTGAAAGTTACTGAGGTCAAGCCACAATATTTAACCAAAAGAGCTCATAATTAAAATAATCAAATCTCACCTGCTACCACAACACTCCTCCATCCTATAGAGAAAAGAAAGGCAGCAAATAGAGTGAACTTCATCTTGTTCTGTTGCTCACTTCTAATCATGAAACTTTCTGCTGGGCTGAAGGGTCTATGTTAAGGGAGGTCTTTCAGCCCACAAAGCTCACCACCCTCTGCGATCACTTTTCTTCATCATAAATAAATAAATAATAAGCCCTAAAAGTTGACCCTAAAAGAGTGCTGTAGCATTTTATTGGGATATTTTTAACATTTTTACTCAAGTGCTGGGTAGTTTTTTGGTATTCATAGTACTGATTCTAAATGATTATAGTATTCTAATATGGTATTTATATTTTTCATGTTTTTATTTAGTTACATAAACTGAGCTGACTTTATTTATGTTCAAAAAGCACATGCTGATTTGCATCTTAAATATCTAGAAAGTATCTAATATTTTTTCTATGATGGTGTTTTCATGGTATGTGTCCAAGAAACTTTGCATTTCTATGTTACCATGTTAAAAATATGGTAATAACATGGTACTTTTTTGTAAATATGCTGTAATTAGAGCTATACCTGATTACAGTGCATACAGTACATGGCACTATTTTCTGTAAAGTTCCAGTGGAATGATGTTTAGGCCTATTGTGAAAAACAACCTAAAAATTAGTTAACAAGAGTTTGAGTCCTGTCCAGAGTTCGATTCTGGATCCTGTTCCACTCTTCCTTCATGTCTGTTCTCAACAGTTCTATTAGAAATATATATGGCAAAAATATGCAAAAAAAAGACAACTAAAAGAAAAAGGTACTTATCGGGCATTTAATATTCAGTCCGCAACAAATATTCATCTAGAACCATGCATACAAAACACAACTTAATATGGACAAGAGTAGATTTTACTGTAAATGCATTTTATATTAATTTAAAAAAATACACAAAATACAAGTAATCACACAAAACAGGTATAAAAAATACAGTGTTTGGGAGCTTGTGATGGCAAATTCATACTTGCCTGTTTATTCAGTTTTTCGGTTTCTTTTGTTCTGTTCTGTTCAAGATCTGTATGTAATCCTGGACCCAACTCTTCTTTAGGGGAAAGCAAATTGTCAAATTGTTTAGTTCTTTATAGTTCTGTAAATAAGCAAATATGTAGACAAAGCACACACACACACACACACACACACACACACACACACACACACACAT